>NC_052165.1:39322918-39475438 GCF_902713615.1 Scyliorhinus canicula | reverse complement strand
CTCGACAGCACTGCCCACCCTCCCTACTGACCCTCCGACAGCACTGCACACCCTACCTACTGACCCTCCGACAGCACTGCCCACCCTCCTTACTGACCCTCCGACAGCACTGCACACCCTCCCTACTGACCCTCCGACAGCACTGCCCACCCTCCCTACTGACCCTCCGACAGCACTGCACACCCTACCTACTGACCCTCCGACAGCGCTTCACACCCTCCCTACTGACCCTCCGACAGCGCTTCTCACCCTCCCTACTGACCCTCCGACAGCGCTTCACACCCTCCCTACTGACCCTCCGACAGCGCTTCACACCCTCCTTACTGACCCTCCGACAGCGCTTCACACCCTCCTTACTGACCCTCCGACAGCACTGCCCACCCTCCCTACTGACCCTCCGACAGCGCTGCCCACCCTCCTTACTGACCCTCCGACAGCGCTTCACACCCTCCCTACTGACCCTCCGACAGCACTGCACACCCTCCCTACTGACCCTCCGACAGCGCTTCACACCCTCCTTACTGACCCTCCGACAGCACTTCACACCCTCCCTACTGACCCTCCGACAGCGCTGCACACCCTCCCTACTGACCCTCCGACAGGGCTTCACACCCTCCCTACTGACCCTCCGACAGGGCTTCACACCCTCCCTACTGACCCTCCGACAGCACTGCCCACCCTCCTTACTGACCCTCCGACAGCGCTGCACACCCTCCCTACTGACCCTCCGACAGCACTGCCCACCCTCCCTACTGACCCTCCGACAGCACTGCCCACCCTCCTTACTGACCCTCCGACAGCACTGCCCACCCTCCCTACTGACCCTCCGACAGCGCTTCACACCCTCCCTACTGACCCTCCGACAGAGCTTCACACCCTCACTACTGACCCTCCGACAGCGCTGCACACCCTCCCTACTGACCCTCCGACAGAGCTTCACACCCTCCTTACTGACCCTCCGACAGCGCTTTACTCCCTCCCTACTGACCCTCCGACAGCACTGCACACCCTCCCTACTGACCCTCCGACAGCACTGCACACCCTCCCTACTGACCCTCCGACAGCACTGCACACCCTCCCTACGGACCCTCCGACAGCACTGCGCACCCTCCCTACTGACCCTCCGACAGCGCTTCACACCCTCCCTACTGACCCTCCGACAGCACTGCACACCCACCCTACTGACCCTCCGACAGCACCGCACCCTCCTTACTGACCCTCCGACAGCGCTTCACACCCTCCCTACTGACCCTCCGACAGTGCTTCACACCCTCCCTACTGACCCTCCGACAGCGCTTCACACCCTCCCTACTGACCCTCCGACAGCGCTGCACACCCTCCCTACTGACCCTCCGACAGCACTGCCCACCCTCCCTACTGACCCTCCGACAGCACTGCACACCCTCCCTACTGACCCTCCGACAGCACTTCCCACACTCCTTACTGACCCACAGACAGCGTTTAACACCCTCCTTACTGACCCTCCGACAGCGCTTCACACCCTCCCTACTGACCCTCCGACAGCGCTTCACACCCTCCCTACTGACCCTCCGACAGCGCTTCACACCCTCCCTATTGACCCTCCGACAGCACTGCCCACCCTCCTTACTGACCCTCCGACAGCGCTGCACACCCTCCCTACTGACCCTCCGACAGCGCTTCACACCCTCCCTACTGACCCTCCGACAGCGCTGCACACCCTCCCTACTGACCCTCCGACAGCGCTTCACACCCTCCTTACTGACCCTCCGACAGCGCTTCACACCCTCCTTACTGACCCTCCGACAGCACTGCCCACCCTCCCTACTGACCCTCCGACAGCGCTGCCCACCCTCCTTACTGACCCTCCGACAGCGCTTCACACCCTCCCTACTGACCCTCCGACAGCACTGCACACCCTCCCTACTGACCCTCCGACAGCGCTTCACACCCTCCTTACTGACCCTCCGACAGCACTTCACACCCTCCCTACTGACCCTCCGACAGCGCTGCACACCCTCCCTACTGACCCTCCGACAGGGCTTCACACCCTCCCTACTGACCCTCCGACAGGGCTTCACACCCTCCCTACTGACCCTCCGACAGCACTGCCCACCCTCCTTACTGACCCTCCGACCGCGCTGCGCACCCTCCCTACTGACCCTCCGACAGCACTGCCCACCCTCCCTACTGACCCTCCGACAGCACTGCCCACCCTCCTTACTGACCCTCCGACAGCACTGCCCACCCTCCCTACTGACCCTCCGACAGCGCTTCACACCCTCCCTACTGACCCTCCGACAGAGCTTCACACCCTCCCTACTGACCCTCCGACAGCGCTGCACACCCTCCCTACTGACCCTCCGACAGAGCTTCACACCCTCCTTACTGACCCTCCGACAGCGCTTTACTCCCTCCCTACTGACCCTCCGACAGCACTGCACACCCTCCCTACTGACCCTCCGACAGCACTGCACACCCTCCCTACTGACCCTCCGACAGCACTGCACACCCTCCCTACTGACCCTCCGACAGCACTGCGCACCCTCCCTACTGACCCTCCGACAGCGCTTCACACCCTCCCTACTGACCCTCCGACAGCACTGCACACCCACCCTACTGACCCTCCGACAGCACCGCACCCTCCTTACTGACCCTCCGACAGCGCTTCACACCCTCCCTACTGACCCTCCGACAGTGCTTCACACCCTCCCTACTGACCCTCCGACAGCGCTTCACACCCTCCCTACTGACCCTCCGACAGCGCTGCTCACCCTCCCTACTGACCCTCCGACAGCGCTGCCCACCCTCCCTACTGACCCTCCGACAGCACTGCACACCCTCCCTACTGACCCTCCGACAGCACTGCCCACACTCCTTACTGACCCACAGACAGCGTTTAACACCCTCCTTACTGACCCTCCGACAGCGCTTCACACCCTCCCTACTGACCCTCCGACAGCGCTTCACACCCTCCCTACTGACCCTCCGACAGCGCTTCACACCCTCCCTATTGACCCTCCGACAGCACTGCCCACCCTCCTTACTGACCCTCCGACAGCGCTGCACACCCTCCCTACTGACCCTCCGACAGCGCTTCACACCCTCCCTACTGACCCTCCGACAGCGCTGCACACCCTCCCTACTGACCCTCCGACAGCGCTTCACACCCTCCCTACTGACCCTCCGACAGCGCTGCGCACCCTCCTTACTGACCCTCCGACAGCGCTGCACACCCTCCCTACTGACCCTCCGACAGCACTGCCCACCCTCCCTACTGACCCTCCGACAGCACTGCGCACCCTCCCTACTGACCCTCCGACAGCGCTTCACACCCTCCCTACTGACCCTCCGACAGCGCTTCACACCCTCCCTACTGACCCTCCGACAGCACTGCGCACCCTCCCTACTGGCCCTCCGACAGCGTTGCCCACCCTCCTTACTGACCCTCCGACAGCGCTTCACACCCTCCTTACTGACCCTCCGACAGCGCTTCACACCCTCCCTACTGACCCTCCGACAGCGCTGCACACCCTCCATACTGACCCTCCGACAGCACTGTGCACCCTCCCTACTGACCCTCCGACAGCGCTGCCCACCCTCCATACTGACCCTCCGACAGCACTGTGCACCCTCCCTACTGACCCTCCGACAGCGCTGCCCACCCTCCCTACTGACCCTCCGACAGCGCTTCACACCCTCCCTACTGACCCTCCGACAGCACTGCACACCCTCCCTACTGACCCTCCGACAGCACTGCACACCCTCACTACTGACCCTCCGACAGCGCTGCGCACCCTCCCTACTGACCCTCCGACAGCGCTTCACACCCTCCCTACTGACCCTCCGACAGCACTGCCCACCCTCCCTACTGACCCTCCGACAGCACTGCACCCTCCCTACTGACCCTCCGACAGCGCTTCACACCCTCCTTACTGACCCTCCGACAGCGCTTCACACCCTCCCTACTGACCCTCCGACAGCGCTTCACACCCTCCCTACTGACCCTCCGACAGCACTGCCCACCCTCCCTACTGACCCTCCGACAGCGCTTCACACCCTCACTACTGACCCTCCGACAGCACTGCCGACCATCCCTACTGACCCTCCGACAGCGCTTCACACCCTCACTACTGACCCTCCGACAGCGCTTCACACCCTCCCTACTGACCCTCCGACAGCGCTTCACACTCTCCCTACTGACCCTCCGACAGCGCTTCACACCCTCCCTACTGACCCTCCGACAGAGCTTCACACCCTCCCTACTGACCCTCCGACAGAGCTTCACACCCTCCCTACTGACCCTCCGACAGAGCTTCACACCCTCCCTACTGACCCTCCGACAGCACTTCACACCCTCCCTACTGACCCTCCGACAGCACTGCCCACCCTCCCTACTGACCCTCCGACAGCGCTTCACACCCTCCCTACTGACCCTCCGACAGCACTTCACACCCTCCTTACTGACCCTCCGACAGCGCTGCGCACCCTCCCTACTGACCCTCCGACAGCGCTTCACACCCTCCTTACTGACACTCCGACAGCACTGTGCACCCTCCCTACTGACCCTCCGACAGCACTGCCCACCCTCCCTACTGACCCTCCGACAGCGCTTCACACCCTCCCTACTGACCCTCCGACAGAGCTTCACACCCTCACTACTGACCCTCCGACAGCACTGCACACCCTCCCTACTGACCCTCCGACAGAGCTTCACACCCTCCTTACTGACCCTCCGACAGCGCTTTACTCCCTCCCTACTGACCCTCCGACAGCACTGCACACCCTCCCTACTGACCCTCCGACAGCACTGCACACCCTCCCTACTGACCCTCCGACAGCACTGCACACCCTCCCTACTGACCCTCCGACAGCACTGCACACCCTCCCTACTGACCCTCCGACAGCGCTTCACACCCTCCCTACTGACCCTCCGACAGCACTGCACACCCACCCTACTGACCCTCCGACAGCACCGCACCCTCCTTACTGACCCTCCGACAGCGCTTCACACCCTCCCTACTGACCCTCCGACAGTGCTTCACACCCTCCCTACTGACCCTCCGACAGCGCTTCACACCCTCCCTACTGACCCTCCGACAGCGCTGCTCACCCTCCCTACTGACCCTCCGACAGCACTGCCCACCCTCCCTACTGACCCTCCGACAGCACTGCACACCCTCCCTACTGACCCTCCGACAGCACTGCCCACACTCCTTACTGACCCACAGACAGCGTTTAACACCCTCCTTACTGACCCTCCGACAGCGCTTCACACCCTCCCTACTGACCCTCCGACAGCGCTTCACACCCTCCCTACTGACCCTCCGACAGCGCTTCACACCCTCCCTACTGACCCTCCGACAGCACTGCCCACCCTCCTTACTGACCCTCCGACAGCGCTGCACACCCTCCCTACTGACCCTCCGACAGCGCTTCACACCCTCCCTACTGACCCTCCGACAGCGCTGCACACCCTC
Source organism: Scyliorhinus canicula (assembly GCF_902713615.1). Lineage (NCBI taxonomy): Eukaryota > Metazoa > Chordata > Chondrichthyes > Carcharhiniformes > Scyliorhinidae > Scyliorhinus > Scyliorhinus canicula. The sequence goes on along the minus strand of NC_052165.1, from coordinate 39,469,979 downwards.
CCTACTGACCCTCCGACAGCGCTTCACACCCTCCCTACTGACCCTCCGACAGCGCTGCGCACCCTCCTTACTGACCCTCCGACAGCGCTTCACACCCTCCCTACTGACCCTCCGACAGCACTGCCCACCCTCCCTACTGACCCTCCGACAGCACTGCGCACCCTCCCTACTGACCCTCCGACAGCGCTTCACACCCTCCCTACTGACCCTCCGACAGCGCTTCACACCCTCCCTACTGACCCTCCGACAGCGCTTCACACCCTCCTTACTGACCCTCCGACAGCACTGCGCACCCTCCCTACTGGCCCTCCGACAGCGTTGCCCACCCTCCTTACTGACCCTCCGACAGCGCTTCACACCCTCCTTACTGACCCTCCGACAGCGCTTCACACCCTCCCTACTGACCCTCCGACAGCGCTGCACACCCTCCATACTGACCCTCCGACAGCACTGTGCACCCTCCCTACTGACCCTCCGACAGCGCTGCCCACCCTCCATACTGACCCTCCGACAGCACTGTGCACCCTCCTTACTGACCCTCCGACAGCGCTGCCCACCCTCCCTACTGACCCTCCGACAGCGCTTCACACCCTCCCTACTGACCCTCCGACAGCACTGCACACCCTCCCTACTGACCCTCCGACAGCACTGCACACCCTCACTACTGACCCTCCGACAGCGCTGCGCACCCTCCCTACTGACCCTCCGACAGCGCTTCACACCCTCCCTACTGACCCTCCGACAGCACTGCCCACCCTCCCTACTGACCCTCCGACAGCACTGCACCCTCCCTACTGACCCTCCGACAGCGCTTCACACCCTCCTTACTGACCCTCCGACAGCGCTTCACACCCTCCCTACTGACCCTCCGACAGCGCTTCACACCCTCCCTACTGACCCTCCGACAGGACTGCCCACCCTCCCTACTGACCCTCCGACAGCGCTTCACACCCTCACTACTGACCCTCCGACAGCACTGCCGACCATCCCTACTGACCCTCCGACAGCGCTTCACACCCTCACTACTGACCCTCCGACAGCGCTTCACACCCTCCCTACTGACCCTCCGACAGCGCTTCACACCCTCCCTACTGACCCTCCGACAGCGCTTCACACCCTCCCTACTGACCCTCCGACAGAGCTTCACACCCTCCCTACTGACCCTCCGACAGCGCTTCACACCCTCCCTACTGACCCTCCGACAGAGCTTCACACCCTCCCTACTGACCCTCCGACAGCACTTCACACCCTCCCTACTGACCCTCCGACAGCACTGCCCACCCTCCCTACTGACCCTCCGACAGCGCTTCACACCCTCCCTACTGACCCTCCGACAGCACTTCACACCCTCCTTACTGACCCTCCGACAGCGCTGCGCACCCTCCCTACTGACCCTCCGACAGCGCTTCACACCCTCCTTACTGACACTCCGACAGCACTGTGCACCCTCCCTACTGACCCTCCGACAGCACTGCCCACCCTCCCTACTGACCCTCCGACAGCACTGCCCACCCTCCTTACTGACCCTCCGACAGCACTGCCCACCCTCCCTACTGACCCTCCGACAGCACTGCGCACCCTCCCTACTGACCCTCCGACAGCGCTTCACACCCTCCCTACTGACCCTCCGACAGCGCTTCACACCCTCCCTACTGACCCTCCGACAGCACTGCACACCCTCCCTACTGACCCTCCGACAGCGCTTCACACCCTCCCTACTGACCCTCTGACAGAGCTTCACACCCTCCCTACTGACCCTCCGACAGCGCTGCACACCCTCCCTACTGACCCTCCGACAGCGCTTCACACCCTCCCTACTGACCCTCCGACAGCACTGCCCACCCTCCCTACTAACCCTCCGACAGCACTGCGCACCCTCCCTACTGACCCTCCGACAGCGCTTCACACCCTCCCTACTGACCCTCCGACAGCGCTTCACACCCTCCCTACTGACCCTCCGACAGCACTGCACACCCTCCCTACTGACCCTCCGACAGCGCTTCACACCCTCCCTACTGACCCTCCGACAGAGCTTCACACCCTCCCTACTGACCCTCCGACAGCACTGCACACCCTCCCTACTGACCCTCCGACAGCGCTTCACACCCTCCCTACTGACCCTCCGACAGCACTGCCCACCCTCCCTACTGACCCTCCGACAGCACTGCACATCCTCCTTACTGACCCTCCGACAGCACTGCCCACCCTCCCTACTGACCCTCCGACAGCACTGCCCACCCTCCCTACTGACCCTCCGACAGCACTGCCCACCCTCCTTACTGACCCTCTGACAGCACTGCGCATACTCCCTACTGACCCTCTGACAGCACTTCACACCCTCCCTACTGACCCTCCGACAGCGCTTCACACCCTCCCTACTGACCCTCCGACAGCGCTTCACACCCTCCTTACTGACCCTCCGACAGCGCTTCACACCCTCCCTACTGACCCTCCGACAGCGCTGCACACCCTCCCTACTGACCATCCGACAGCGCTTCTCACCCTCCCTACTGACCCTCCGATAGCGCTGCACACCCTCCCTACTGACCCTCCGACAGCGCTTTCCACCCTCCCTACTGACCCTCCGACAGCACTGCGCACCCACCCTACTGACCCTCCGACAGCGCTGTGCACCCTCCTTACTGACCCTCCGACAGCGCTGCGCACCCTCCCTACTGACCCTCCGACAGCGCTTCACACCCTCCTTACTGACCCTCCGACAGCACTGTGCACCCTCCCTACTGACCCTCCGACAGCACTGCCCACCCTCCCTACTGACCCTCCGACAGCACTGCCCACCCTCCTTACTGATCCTCCGACAGCACTGCCCACCCTCCCTACTGACCCTCCGACAGCACTGCGCACCCTCCCTACTGACCCTCCGACAGCACTGCAGACCCTCCCTACTGATCCTCCGACAGCGCTTCACACCCTCCCTACTGACCCTCCGACAGCACTGCACACCCTCCCTACTGACCCTCCAACAGCGCTTCACACCCTCCCTACTGACCCTCCGACAGAGCTTCACACCCTCCCTACTGACTCTCCGACAGCACTGCCCACCCTCCCTACTGACCCTCCAACAGCACTGCCCACCCTCCCTACTGACCCTCCGACAGAGCTTCACACCCTCCCTACTGACCCTCCAACAGTGTGGCGTTTCCTCCCTACTGATGCTCATACAACACCAGGTTAAAGTCCAACAGGTTTGTTTCAGACTAGCTTTCGTAGCACTGCTCCTTTCTCAGTTGAATGAAAAGGTGGGTCACATTAACATATCTACAGACAAAGTCAAAGATGCAAGACAATGCTTTGAATGTGAGCATTTGCAGGTAATCAAGTCTTTACAGAACCAGAGATAGGGGTAACCCCAGGTTAAAGAGGTGTGAATTGTCTCAAGCCAGGACAGTTGGTAGGATTTCGCAAGCCCTGGCCAGATGGTGGGGGATGAATGTAATGCAACATGAATCCAATGTCCCGGTTGAGGTCGTACTCATGCATGCGGAACTTTGCTATAAGTTTCTGCTCGGCGATTCTGCGTTGTCGCGCGTCCTGAAGGCCGCCTTGGAGAATGCTTACCCGGAGATCAGAGGCTGAATGCACCTTGACTGCTGAAATGTTTCCCGACTGGAAGGGAACATTCCTGCCTGGTGATTGTCGCGCGATGTCCGTTCATTCGTTGTCCCAGCATCTGCATGGTCTCGCCAATGTACCACGCTTCGGGACATCCTTTCCTGCAGCGTATGAGGTAGACAACATTGGCAGAGTCGCCCGAGTATGTTCCACGTACCTGGTGGGTGGTGTTCTCATGTGTAATGGTGGTACCCATGTCGATGATCTGGCCCGTCTTGCAGAAATTGCCCTGGCAGGGTAGTGTGGTGTCGTGGTCGCTGTTCCAAAGGCAGGGTAGTTTGCTGCAAACAGTGGTTTGTCTAAGGTTGCGCAGTTGTTTGAAGGCAAGTAGTGGGGTGTGGGGATGATCTTGGCAAGATGTTCATCTTCATCGATGACGTGTTGAATACTGCGAAGAAGGTGTCGTAGTTTCTCCGCTCCGGGGAAGTACTGGACGACGGTCGGTTGTGTCCCGTGTTTGTCTTCTGAGGAGGTTGGTGCGGTTTTTTGTTGTAGTGCGTTGGATCGATGAGTCGAGCGCCATATCCCGTTCGTACGAGGGCATTTAAAGCTTGTCTTGCATCTTTGACTTTGTCTATATATATGTTTCTGGAACATACCTCTTCATTCTCCTGAGGAAGGAGCAGTGTTCCGAAAGTAAGTGATTTGAAACAAACCTGATGGACTTTAACCTGGTGTTGTAAGACTTCTTACTGTGCTCACCACAGTCCAATGCCGGCATCTCCACATCACTGATGCTCTGACAATGAGCCACTCCCTCACAACTGACCCTCCGATAGTGCCGTGGACCTTCACTACTGATGCTCTGACATTGCTGAGCTCCCTCACTACTGCACCTCCGACAGTCCAGCACTCCCTCAGTACTGGCCCTCTGACAGTGCAGCACTCCTTCAGTACTGACTCTCTAACAGCGCAGTGCTGCCTCAGTACTGGCCCTCTGACAGTGCAGCACTCCCTCAGTACTGACTCTCTAACAGCGCAGTGCTGCCTCAGTACTGGCCCTCTGACAGTGCAGCACTCCCTCAGTACTGACTCTCTAACAGCGCAGTGCTGCCTCAGTACTGGCCCTCTGACAGTGCAGCACACCTACAGCACTGACCCTCTGACAGTGCAGTGCTCCCTCAGTACTGACCCTCTGACAGTGCAGCACTCTCTCAGTACTGACCCTCTGACAGTGCAGCGCTCCCACAGTACTGACCCTCTGACAGTGCAGCGCTCCCTCAGTACTGACCCTCTGACAGTGCAGCGCTCCCACAGTACTGACCCTCTGACAGTGCAGCGCTCCCTCAGTACTGACCCTCTGACAGTGCAGCACTCTCTCAGTACTGACCCTCTGACAGTGCAGCGCTCCCACAGTACTGACCCTCTGACAGTGCAGCGCTCCCTCAGTACTGACCCTCTGACAGTGCAGCACTCTCTCAGTACTGACCCTCTGACAGTGCAGCGCTCCCACAGTACTGACCCTCTGACAGTGCAGTGTCCCCTCACAGTAACTTAATTGAAGTCTACTCGTGACAATAAGCGATTTTCAATTCATTTCATACTGTATGGAATATGCATTCAACACAAAATACTGTTTATTTATAACAAGAACTAAAATGATTGGTTACTGTAGGGTGTGTGAGGAACCAGAATTTGTTACTGTAGGGAGAGTAACGAGCGAGGATTGATTACTGTAGGGAGGGTGAAGAGCCAGGATTGGTTACTGTCAGGAGGTTGAAGAGCGAGGATTGGTTACTGCAGGGTGGGTGAGGCCAGGATTGGTTACTGTCAGGAGGTTGAAGAGCGAGGATTGGTTACTGCAGGGTGGGTGAGGCCAGGATTGGTTACTGTCGGGAGGGTGAAGAGCGAGGATTGGTTACTGCAGGGTGGGTGAGGAGCCAGGATTGGTTACTGTAGGGAGGGTGAAGAGCGAGGATTGGTTACTGCAGGGTGGGTGAGGCCAGGATTGGTTACTGTCGGGAGGGTGAAGAGCGAGGATTGGTTACTGCAGGGTGGGTGAGGAGCCAGGATTGGTTACTGTAGGGAGGTTGAAGAGCGAGGATTGGTTACTGCAGGGTGGGTGAGGAGCCAGGATTGGTTACTGTAGGGAGGTTGAAGAGCGAGGATCGGTTACTTCAGAGAAGTGAGGAGCCCGGGTTGGTTAGAATAAACTCACCCTTGTTTCACAAGATCCTCTTCTTAACCCCGCCTGAGAGTCACGAAGCATGTGATAGAAAAGTACAATGACACATTTATGTTAAGATAAAAGGAGATGTTTATTATGTTGCGACATATGGCAGTTTACTGATGGTTGCTGTATTTTTGGGTCATCGCTAAATTACATGCATGATCCACAGGTGACAGATGGCCATTCCTTTACAAAAGCTAGACTCGGTAGAATGGTTCACAAAACAGGCCGTGCATTAACATATAACTGCAGCAACCAGTGGCAGGGTCTGTGGTGGTTAATGGGAAATGTTCATGGGTCATGAATCGAGGGTCATGGATCAAGAACATGCCCTTCCCCAATTCTACTAATAACTGAGGTTAGCCAATTTTGCAAATCATGACTGGGTTAACGCTGACTGGTATTACATCACTGGTTTATCATTTAAACTCGCAATCCTGACCTCATACCGTTGCAAAAGGAACATGAATTTGAAGTTGATATTAGCTTCCATCCACTATGAGGACAATATAGCCAAACTTTGATATATTACCACACAATGACACAAAGTGTTTGCAAATGGAAATCCACCCAGATAATGAAAGTTTATTTTCATTGCTCGACACAGACTGTTTTCAAAGAGAAAAAACACTTAAATCTCAAGTCAACAGGTTACTTTTACATTTTCTCTAAAGTTATAAGCAGCTGTTACTTGAAACAAAAGTCTGGGGGGAGTGCACTTTCTTTAAATTACTTCCCTTTTCATGCATATAATTATTTTTTAATATAAACTTAGAGTACCCCATGATTCTTTTCCAATTAAGGGCCAGTTTAGCGTGGCCAATCCACCTAACCTGCACATCTTTGGGTTGTGGGGACCAAACACACGCCGACACGGAGAGAATGTGCAAACTACACACAGTAACCCGGGCCGGGATCGAACCCGGGTCCTCAGTGCAGTAGGCAGCAGTGCTAACCACTATGCTGCCCCTTTCAAAGATATAATTATTGTCTTACCAGAAATTTAGCTAGTCAAAAGTGTCACTGCAGAGAACCTCATTTTTCTATCGCCATCTTCCCTGTCTGACAGTTTCCATCTCTCCCCTCCCCTCGTTCATCTCCACTTTCCCCTTCCCATTCCCTCTCCCCCACCTCTCCCCTTCATCTCCTTACCTCCCTCCTCCCTCCTAACCTTGTCCTCTACCTTGTGCAGCCCCCTCCTCACCATTCCTCTCTCCGTTCCCACTATCCCCAAACTTCCCCCTACATCTCCCCCATTAATCCTCCGCACTCCATCACCTCGTCTTCTCCCTCTCCTCCTTCCTACCCCTCTTGGCCCCTCATCTTCTCCCACTTGTCTCTCTTCCTCTGACACATTGATTCTAGGTACAAAGAGACAGGGATTAGTGTCTCAAAGACAGGATCCAGGTGCCTGACATCAGGAGTGTAGCACAGGCAATGAGCAGGGTAAAGTGCCCAGCTAGGAACATAGGACAGCCCCTCAAGCCTGTCCCGCCATTAACGAGATCATGGCTGATCTGTGATCTAACTCCATAAACCTGCCTTTGGCCCATATCCCTTAATATCTTTGTTTAAAAAAAATCTATCTATCTCACATTTAAAAGTAACAAATGCTCTAGCTTCAACTGCTGTTCGTGGGAGATAGTTCCAAATCTCTACCACCCTTTGAGTGAAGAAGTTCTTCTTAACATCTTTCCTGAATGGTCTAGTCCTAATTTTAGACTATGCTCCTTAGTTTTGGAATCTCCAACCAGTGAAAATAGTTTATCTTTATCTACCCTATTTTTCTCTGTTAACATCTTAAATACTTCGACCAGATGAAATGAAATGAAAAATGAAAATCGCTTATTGTCACGAGTAGGCTTCAATGAAGTTACTGTGAAAAGCCCCTAGTCGCCACATTCCGGCGCCTGTCCGGGGAGGCTGGTACGGGAATCGAACCGTGCTGCTGGCCTGCTTGGTCTGCTTTAAAAGCCAGCGATTTAGCTGAGTGAGCTAAACCAACCCCTTAACCTTCTAAATTCTAGCAAAAGCAGGTCTAATTTGTGTAATCTCTCCTCGTGACTTAACCCCCGTAGCCCAACTATCGTTTTAGTAAACTTACGTTGCACTCCCTCCAAGACCAAAATATCCTTCCTATGGTGTGATGCCCAGAACTGCTCACAGTACGCCAAGTGGGGTCTAACCAGGGTTTTGTATAGCTGCAGCATAACTTCCGTGTCTTTATATTTCAATCAATCCTCTTGATATAAAGGTTAGCATTCCATTAGCCTATTTTCTGCACTTGTTCATGACATTTTAAAGATCTATGCACCTGAACCCTAACGTCTCTTTGGACATCCACTGTACTTAACCTCTTTCTATTTAGAAAGTACCCTGCTCTATCCTTTTCTGATGCAAAATGAATAACCTCACACTCGCTTATTGAGTTCCATCTGCCACAAATTTGCCCATTCACCTCGTCTGCCAATGTCTCCTTTCAATTGTTATGCTATCATCTTGATTGTCTACAATGCCACCTAACTTTTTTTTATCATCAGCAAATTTGGATATATGACTTTCTATGCCATTGTCCAATGAATAATGTGAATAATTGCGGCCCCAACACAGATCCCTGTGGTATACCTCTTGTCACCTCTGCCAATTACCCATTATCCCCACTATCTGTTGCCTGCCACTCAATCAATTTCCTAACCATGTCAATAATTTTCCCTCAACTCCGTGGGTTTACACCTTAGTTAACAGTCTCTTATGTGGGACTTTATCAAATGCCTTCTGGAAGTCCATATAAATAACATCCATAGACATTCCCCTGTCCACAAACTTAGTCACCTCTTGAAAAAATTCAATAGGATAAGTCAGGGTTGACCTTCCCTTCATGAACCCATGCTGGCTCTCCCCAATTGACCAAACGTTTTCGAGGTGTTTATTACCTCATCTCTAATTATAGACTCCAGCAATTTCCCCACCACAGATGTTAGGCTAACTGGTTCCCTGGTTTCCCCCCGTCACCCTTCTTAAAAAGTGGAGTGACATGTGCTCCCAGTGCTTTATTGTAGAAATGGTGATCGTGAGGGGTGGGGTTAGGTTGTGACATTGGGCTGGGACATGGGGTATGGTTTAAAGAGGCAATTTGCAAAAGATCCAAATTACATCAACGTTGTTTCCCTGGGGTGGTGGTAGGGTTGGAAATTATGGCATCTTTTTTGATGGAAGAATGAAGGTAGGCTGAATGGCCATCTCTATTCGCAGTGGCCGGAGGGCAAGTTTCAACCGGAGGGAAGGAGGGAGAGGGAGGGTGGTTTTACGTATCATCACCTGAGGGCCGCCACTTGACATGTCCCCTTGTAAATAAACGAATGGCGCAGGAAAATAATACGGCGAGTATGAATTATCATGTGTTTAATTGTATAGAAAGGAAAAGGTTCTATCTGTTCTTACCAGGACCTGCAAATAGAAATACAAAATATAAACCACAAGGTGGCTGCCAAAATTAAATTATAGCAACTTAAGAATGTCGGGAGAGGAGGCTCTGGGTTAGAGAAGCTGTGAATATGGAATTCGGAGCAACTTTGGTTAATAGCAGGAGAACAACCACAAGGCAATATGCTAACCAATCATTTCTGAGAATACTCATCCTCTTCCTCTTCTCTGACGAGGGCACAGATAAAGCAAGCGGTTATTAACGCCCCGATCAGCTGTGACACAAAGAATGGCAGCTTCAGAAATTAGCCACTTAACTTCTATATTTAGAGTTTGCAGTCAAACCACACAGCCAGCACGCAACACATGACATAACCCGTCTCAAGACTTGCCCACCCGACCCTGACAGCTTACTGCAGTGATGGGCAATCTAGGCCAGTGACTGGGCCGCATGAGTGGCCCTCCTTCATCTCAGTGGGCAGCAAGATCGAAATGGGGCTTGTTCACTAACCATGACCCCATGACTAAGATTAAATACACTTAATACATGCTGAAAATTTAATAACGAGCTATAGAAAATGCTTTATCATTCATATATTAATAGAACTATCATCAACTGCAAACAGTAAAAACAAAAATAAATATTTACACTTTGGATGCAAAAGGAGTGCACGGTTCTCACAGTCAAGGCTGGACCTCCCAATATTTTTTCAAACTGTCGGTTCCGACGAGAAAACTCAATGAATATTTAGCCTCGTTAACAATTTCTTTTTCCCCACGTGATTCACGCCTCGCTCGTGGTGGCTTGCCTCTGATATGCTCACCCAGGGAAAAGTTAACCTCTGTCATCAATGGGGCGCTCCTTTTAAATGCCTCCTCTGCACTGGTTCCAAGTCCAATCGGGGAGATGACGGCCAAGAAGACAGCACCACAGTTCACGGAGGGAACCCAACTCCTGGATGGTGTGGAGCAGAGGCATGACATCCTCTACCCACAATCTCGCAGACATCCATCAAGCAAGGTCACCACCACCACCACCTGGAAGGCAGTGAGCGCGATAGTGAGCACCAGCTGACGCCATAAGAGGATGGGGCAACAGTGCCGAAGACAGTGAATGCCTTCTTCACACAACCATCTCGATCATCAGTAAAGTGATGGAAGGGGTCATCAACATCCCAACCAAGCAGCATTTGCTCAGCAATAACCTCATTGACACTCAGTTTGAGTTCCACAATAGCCACTTAGCTCCTGACCTCATTACAATCTTGATCCAAACATGGACAAAAGAGCTGAACCCCAGAGATGAGGTGAGTGTGACTGCCCTTGAAATCAAGGCAGCATTTGACCAAACGTGGCATTAAGGAGCCCTAGCTAACCTGGAGTCAATGTGAATTGGGGGAAATCTCTCCGCAGGATGGAAACATACCTGGCACAAAGGAAGATGTTTGTAGTTGTTGGAGGACAATCATCTCAGTCCTGGGACATCACTGCAGGAGTTCCTCATGCAGGGTTTTAGGCTCAACCATTCAGCTGTTTCATCAATAACCTTCTTCCCATCATAAGTTCAGAAGTGGGGATGTTCACTGATAATTGCATAATTTTCAGCACCATTTGCATATGCAGCAAGACCTGGACAATATTCAGGCTTGGGTTGATAAGTGGCAAATAACATCAGTGCTATACAAGTGCCAGGCAATGACCATCTCCAACCAGAAAGAATTTAACTATCGCCCCTTAACAGTCAATGGTATTACCATCACTGAATCCCCCACCATCAACATCCTGGGGTTTAGCATTGACTCAAATCTGAACTAACTATATTAATACTGTGGCTACAAGAACAGGTCAGAGGCTAGGAATTCTACAACAATTAACTCATCTCTTGAATCCCCAAACCCTGTCCAACATTTATAATGAACAAGTCAGGAGTGTGATGGAACACCCTCCACTTGCCTGAATGAGTGCAGCTCCAACAACACTCAAGACATACAACACCATCCAGGACAAAGCAGCTCACATGTTTGGCATCCAACCACCACTTTTAACATTAACTCCTCCCATCACCGATGCACAGCAGCCATGTGCACCATCTACAAGAAGCACTGCAGTTCACCAAGGCTCCATTGGCAACATCTTAAGGAGAGGCAGTGGCACAGTGATATTGTCGTTGGGACTAGTAATCCAGGGACCCAGGGTAATGATCCGGGGTCCGGGGTTCCAATCCCACCATGGCAGGTGGTGACATTCGAATTCAGTCAAAATATGGAATTAAAAGTCTAATGTCAATTGTTGTAAAAATCCACCTGGCCTACACGTGACTCCATTGACTCTTAATTGCCCTCAGGGATGGACAATAAATGTTGGCCCAGCCAGAGACGCCCTTTTCCAATTAATTAAAAAAACTCTTCCAAACGCGTAAGCTCCATCACCTAGAACAGGGTTATTCAAAGTCAGGGTTGGGACCGGCAGGTGGGTCGCGGGCGGGTGTCAGAAGGGTTGCGGAGCGCAGGGTCGCAAAAGGTGTGACCAACAAGGACCAGAATGAAAGACGGCAGACAAAGAACAGAGAATGTAATTTGAAGTGTAGGCAAGAAATGAGAGAATAGATCAGGAGTGAGGCTGATATGGCGACTGATTGTACAGGGGAACTGAAGGCGAGGAACGAGGGCTACAGAGGGAAGCAGATGCAGATTATGGTAATCCTCAGCACAGTCGAGTTGGCAATCATCCCGATTACAGAAATAGTACAGGAGAGCGCGGCAGTAATGTATTTGAAGGTGCGGCCGTTGCTGGAATTGAGCAGGTGGGAGAGTTGCTCCCATTGCCAGTGGTAGCATTTGGGTTAAAAGCATCCAGTACATTAAGATGGACAATACCCCAATGAGATAATCCATCAGTTTGGACCAGACTTGTGGTCGGGTGGAATAAATCCAGGTGATGGGAAGGTGAATTAACCTCCCAGCCGGTCTCATTTCCAGGTGGCAGATATTCTTCGGTGGTCATCTGTGATATTCCAAAGATAAGACATAAAGATCCAACCCAGAGTCATGCAAACACGCACCAGCTCCATTCGTGGAAAAACCCTGTTCAAAGCACAGGCAGTGTAATGGTACCAGCACTGATGCATTTTATTCAAATGGCTGTTATGTATGACTTCTGTGTGGTGTGTGATTGCATGTTTTTCTGATCCACCAACTTATTACACAAGATAATAATAATAATAATCTTTATTAGTGTCACAAGTAGGCTTACATTAACACTGTAATGAAGTTACTGTGAAAATCCCAGAGTCTCCACATTCCGGCACCTGTTCAGGTACACAGAGGGAGAGTTCAGAATGTCCAATTATCCTACCAAGCACATCTTTCGGGACTTGTGGGAGGAAATCGGAGCACCCGGAGTAAACCCACGCAGACACGGGAGAAGGGACAGACTCTGCACAGACTGTGGGCCAAGTTGGGAATCAAACCCGGGTCCCTGGCGCTGTGAAGCAACAGTGCTAACCATTGAGCTACTGCGACGCCATTCTGCAGATATTGGAACAACAACTGCATGCAACACTGTCGCAAACATCTCACAGTGGTAAGGGACCAGAATCTGAATATCCAGCTTCCTGAGAGCATTCACAGTGTGCACATCTATTTTATCATTTTTTAAAATTGGAATGTTTTATTATGTGAAGCCTCATTTTCCAATGTAAGCTGCTGCTTGTCCTTTCTTGTTGGTGAGTCAGTGCCCAGCTGGGCATGTGCGCAAGAAATGCATTGCCGTGTCAATTTACTGTTCTATAAAACCAACATATGCTCGTAATACTTTGGACTCTGAAATTGGGAGCTGGAGATTTATGATTTTCAACATTTTACTGGTGGTTGGGGAGTGGTGATCTCTTCACAGGGAGAAAAAAATGTTTTATGCAGAGACCAATTTATGATTTTTAAAATCATAAACATTTCTTGAGAGAAATAAGTCTTGTGTATTTGTTTACTCTTTTTAAGTTAGCACTCAGTGACTCATTAGGCCCTAATGTGAACCTGGTGTGGGTCCCAAAGTTGGCCAGTTGGCAGAAATGAGTTTGGGAAAAAAGTTTGAAAAATACTGAACAGGAAGTTCACCTGTAAGTTCCTTTCCAAGCCACAATATATTGCCGTCGCTGGGTCAAATCCTGGAACTCCCTCCCTAAACGTACTGTGAGTCTACTTATTCCACATAGACAGCAGTGGCTCAAGAAGGCAGCTCACTGTTAAGTAATAGGTTAAGAGACATTGCAATTAGTTGTCTCATTTATGTTAAGTATCCAATAATTGACACTGATATGTAAAGGGGCTTCAGGTGGCCTCTGTGTCTGGTGATGTGTAGTTAGAGTTTTGTGCAGAGTCTGTTGGAATGAAATAAATGTGTGCTAGTGAAAAAGGAACAGAACTTTTGACTCTTCATACCACAGCAACTAAAAAGTCTAACACTCACCACCACCTTTTCCAGGGCCATTAGGGATGCTAGCCGAGTCAGTAATGCCCATGTCCTGTGACTGATTTTTCAAAAAATCGCCTCAGATCTACATGGCTCCAAGGTGAACAGCAGCAGCTTCGCTAACCTAACCTTGTAACTAAAATTCCTCATCCCTGGAGCTATTCTGGTAAATCTGGGCTGCATCCTTCCAAACGTGTGATGGCCAGAATGTTTCAAAAATTATTTTATGGGACGTGGGGTGCTGGGAACAATGGTTAAATGCAGTGGAATTGCAACCACACCCACCAGTGCCCCCAGAGACAGAGAGGGAAGAAACAAAATAGTGGCAGGCACATTTACTGTACAACACATGTCTGTCATGCCTGCGACTGTACTAACTGAGAAAGAGACTTCTGTTGCATGTACCACCTTATACATGAATGGGGCATCAAGCAGGACCCTGGCCCCAAGCCTGACCCGGTATTGTGAATTCGTCATGACACTCCAGTCCAGCTTCGACGTGTCTTCAATGAGTTAGTTTGCTCAGATTCCAATGATGCTCCACAACTGCCAATGTGACTCACCTGAAGACAGGCTGCACCAATGCCCACTGCTCCAATAATCAAGGTGTGGTCTTCTAGGGCCTGTTCCAGTATGGTGATGCATCCACCCTGCAAACAACACATTCAGCCTAAAACATTTGCTGCTTCAGTTCGTGCAACCTTTACTGACAAGAATGAGGTCCGGTTTTACTCCCACAATTTATTGCGTGGAAAGATTTTTTAAAAAAGCCAAGAGTTCTTGACTGTGGAAAGAAAGAATGGTTAGGACACACTTGGAAGATTGTGGACTCTTCACTGGAGAATGCGAAACTGGGGTAAATCAGAATGATAACACCAATGAACAATTAGAGAACAAAGCAGGCCTGGGTCATATTTCATTGAATGGAATAGATCGAGAAAAGACATGTTACATATAAAACGAATGAGGACAGACAGCTCATGATCAATTGGGAGGCAAATGAGAAAGTTCACAATTTCCAAACAAAAAATACCACGAGATGGATAAAGGCAGTGATCAGAGGGAAATTTACATCAAATCAGTGATTGGCCAGAAATGGTGACTGATGCAATTTGAGCATTCAAAAAGTGGAACAAATAATTATTAAAGAAGAATCCAGGATGAAAGTAAGACAGGCCATGTAAAATTAGCCCTTGCAGGGCAAAAATCCATCATGATTGGAGTCTTCAGAAAATGAAGATGAATAATCTTTTATGAGTTTAAACTTAAAGCAGTTCTACTTCAGAAAGAGAAAATATTCATTCAAACTGAGTTATTTCCTATCTCACATGTTACGTGGCCAAAGATGTGGACATGCACCTGAAATAGCTCCTTTACTGCATAGCATTGAGGAGTGAGATCCTGTCGGTCAGTAGTTATTGATTAAGATTGTGGTAGCCTAGCGGTTATGGTTCTGGACTAGAAATTAGGTAATATATTAAATGCCCACTTCTACCGAGTACTTTGACATAGTAATCCAGTGACAATCCATTTGGTCATTCTTAATGCCTCTTATGCCCCCCCCCCCCCCCACCCCCCAAGCAAGCCAGTCAGTGACAACAACTAGATATTTGGTCGTACAGAACTTGAATATAGGACCCATGGCAGTCGGACCCACTTAACCAGGGGAGAGGTCCCAAGTCAGTCTCTTGTCCGTGGGAAAACCTCTCCCGATTAAGTTGGAGGGTGAAAAGGATGGACCCGAGATTCCTGGGCATTGCCAGCATTAAATCCATTCCTGTGTAGGTGTTGAGTTAGGAGGTCTATGCTTATGGTGTTTCACTCTGCAAATAAATATTAGAGAGATTAGAAATATGAGCAGAGATTAACTGCAGTTTCATCCTTTACCAGCGGGCTTTTGTGTAACACCACAAATTCTTTCAAATCCTATGCCGTTTCTATCATTCTCTTGTTTAATTTCACCCCCTCGTCCTTTCTAGCCCGTCATTCCATTATCGCCCTCTACTGTGAATGACGACTGATGGAGGGAGGGTTATGATCTGTCGATGTTTGCACTCTGGCACCTTAGGACAATCTCATTTAGGCTCACGGAGCTAATCGACACCCAATAACCCTGAGCCTACTGAAAGTTAGTGGTGGCTCAGGGATTAAATGGAAGCTGCACGGATTTCCCACACTCATCAGAATGCTGCCCTGCAAAACCCGTCGGATCGGCCGTGGGGAAAACACTTGGCTGTTCCCGCTCGCTACCACACTTAGAAACCTTTCCGTTAGATCGCGCCCCCATCAGAGATTTGTAGAGTTTGCAAGAGAAAAGTAAATCATCTGGGATCTTTGATTCAGGGCATTAAAATCAGACAAGACTTTTGAAAATGTAAGGTGTTATGATTTTTAAAGAATTTAGAAATAGTACTTCAGTAAACATCAAGATATATTTAGATGAACGACAAAGTAGAAAATCTGGGAAGCTGCTGTTTTAGCCTATATCTGGGGCGCGATTCTCCGCCCCCCACGACGGGTCGGAGAATAGCGGGAGGGCCTTCCCGACATTTTTCCCGCCCTCCCGCTATTCTCCCCCCCCCCCGCCCAACTCCCGACACGAATCGCTGCCGCCGTTTTTTTACGGCCGGCAGCGATTCACAGCTGATAGATGGGCCAAAGTCCCAGCCCTTTACGCTGTTTTTACGAACGGCAAACACACCTGGTCTGGCTGTTCGTAAAAACGGCGGGAACAACTCGCTTTTTATAACCATGGCACCGATTGGCACGGCAGTACCACGGCCGTGCCAAGGGTGCCATGGGCCCGCGATCGGTGGGCACCGATCGCGGGCAGCGGGCCCGATGCCCGCGCACTATTTCTCCTTCCGCCGCCCCGCAGTATCCATTCGCGGGGCAGCTGAGGGGCATCCCGGCCCGCGCATGCGCGGGTTTCACGCAAATACGCGATGACGTCATCCGCGCATGCGCGGGTTGGAGTCTTCCAATCCGCGCATGCGCGGCTGATGTCATATGACGCATCAGCCGGCGCTAACTCCGGCAAGCGGGCTTAACGAAATTCGTTAAGCCCGTGATGCCGGAGCTTACTGCGTCGGGCTGCTAGCCCCGACCGGGGACCAGAATCGGTTCCCGGTCGGGAAGGGGCGCGCTGGCGTCAAACCCGCTTTGGGAGAATCGCGCCCCTGGTATTTCACAGAAACAGCTGAGTGTAGGAACAGGGTCATATGGAAATCAGTAAAGAAATTGGAGATGTAGAAAAATAGTGTTGGTAAAAATGTTAGTAATACGAATTAAGCTGAAGGACAACAGTCTATTAAACTTGGAAAGGTGAAAACTACAGTTGAAGGAGGAAACTGATATGATACCATTGTAACAAGACTGGACGCACAAGGTCAAATTGTTGGAAGCTAACCAGGAAACCTATGCAGTTTTAGAGACAAGGAAGAGTTCTGTAAGTGAGAGTTCTGTGGGCTCTCACATACAGTTAGAACAGTAGCATTTGGACTTCTGGTAGCGGCCATGTCCGAATAGGTCACCGACACGGCAGCTCCCGCCGGGATCAGGAGTTTCGGGCCTTTAAACGGAGCTGCAATGGCACTTTGGCGGTGATTCCTGGCGTGGCAAAGGACGCTGGAGAGGTTCACCCCACTGCTGCATGGAGGGAACCAGGAGTGGGGCCGTTAAAAGAGCGATTACGGGGAAACGAGCGAAGCGGGTCCGGGAGGACAAAACGGCGGCCGGCACAGACCAAGCAGCGTGGGCCCAGTGGTCGAGAGAGCAGCAAGAGTTTTTGAGAAGCTGCTTTGCAGAGCTGAAGACGGAGATTGTGGCCCCTATGAAGGCCTCTATGGAAAAGATGGTGGAGACTCAGAAGGTCCAGGAGAAGGCGATTAAAGAGGTGGAGAGCAAGGTCTCTGATAATGAGGATGAGATCCCGGGCCTGGCGGTCAGAGTGGAGGCGCACGAGGCCTGACACAAGAGATGGCAGGAGAGGCTGGAAGACCTCGAGTATAGGTCCAGGAGTCAAAACCTGCGGATTCTGGGCCTCCCTGAAGGTGCGGAGGGGGCGAACGCAAGCACGTATGTGACGACAATGCTGGGGATGCTGATGGGCGCGGGGGCCTTTCCGCTGCCCTTGGAACTAAACGAGGCGCATAGAGTCCTCGCGAGGAAGCCTAGGGCGAATGAACCACCGAGGGCTATGGTGATAAAGTTCCATCGCTTCACAGACAGGGAGCGTGTCCTGCATTGGGCAAAGAAGGAGCGGAGCAGTAAATGGGAGAACGGCGATATTGGCATATACCAGGGCTTGGGAGCTGAACAGGCTAAGAGGCGTGCGGGTTTCAACCGGGCCAAGGCGGTCCTCCACAGCAAAGGGGTGAAGTTCGGGCTCCTGCATCCGGCGAGACTTTGGGTAACGTACCAGGACAGGAACCATTACTTCGATACGCCGGACGAGGCGTGGACATTTGTTAAACATGAAAAGATGGACTCGAACTAAGGGGCAGCTGCATGTGGTGAAACACTCTGGCGGGGATGTGGAACCGATTGTTGGCTTGACGTAAGATTCGCCGTAGAATTTGTTGTTCGCTTTTCTTTTTTATGGGGTTTTCCCCCTTTATTTTTTTTATTCTGTGTTTCTCTCAGGGTTGTGTTTTTCATTACACGGGAAGAATCTGGATGGCTCTTGCCCTCTTACCCTGTGGGGGAGGGGGGGGGGGGGGGTTGAGGGCCCGAAGGAGGAGACAATAGTAAGCTTGGAGCGGCCAGAGTCAGCATGGGTCAGCTGACTTACGGAAGCGTAATGGGGGGGGGGGGGGGAAATCAGTGCTAAGCGGGTGCTTGGCACGGGGGGTTGGGACTGGGGCTTTGGGGAGGGGAATGGGGCGCTGCTTTGCTGACTGAAGGGGAGCCAACTGTTGGGGACGGATGGAGAGTCGGGTTGGGGGTCTCCAGCGGGAGGGTTGGAGCGAGCGGGGGGCGCAGGCACTTGGCTGGCCAAAAAAGGGAGATGGCTAGTCGGTGGGGGGGGGGGGGGGGGGGGGGGGAGGAGGGGGGGGGGGGGCAACCCCCCCGTCCAGGCTGATCACGCGGAATATGAGGGGTCTGAACGGGCCAGTCAAAAGGGCCCGTGTGTTCTCGCATGTAAAGGGATTAAAGGCGGACGTGGCCATGTTACAGGAGACGCACTTAAAACTCGCTGACCAAATGAGGTTAAGGAGGGGGTGGGTGGGCCAGGTGTTCCACGGGGCTGGATTCGAAGACCAGAGGGGTGGCAATTCTGGTTAGTAAACGGGTGACATTGAGGCAGGCAGTATTGTGGCGGACAAGGGGGGGCAGGTACATAATGGTGAGTGGCAAGCTGCAGGGGGTCCGGGTGGTGTTAGTGAACATCTATGCCCCGAACTGGGATGACGTGGAATTCATGAGGCGTATGTTGGGTAAAATCCCGAATTTGGAGTCAAGTAACTTGATCATGGGGGGGGGGGGGATTTTAACACTGTCCTGGATCCAGCACTGGACCTGTCTGAGGCCAGGTCGGGGAAGAGACCGGCGGCGGCCAGAGCCCTGAGGGAGTTCATGGATCAAATGGGGGACGTGGACCCATGGAGATTCCCGCGGCCAAGGATGAAGGAGTTCTCCTTTTTCTCCCACGTCCACAAAGTCTACTCGCAGATTGACTTTTTTGTGTTGAGCAGGGCGTTAATCCCGAAGGTGGAGGGGGTCGAGTATTGCGGTCTCGGACCATGCCCCACACTGGGTGGACTTGCGACTGGGGACAGAGCGAGGGCAGCGCCCTCTTTGGAGATTGCATGTGGGACTGCTAGTGGATGAAGAGGTGTGTGGGTGGATAAGGAGGAGCATCCAGTACTATGTGACAACAAATGACACAGGGAAGGTAACAGCAACAACGGTTTGGGAGGCTGAGAAGGCGGTTATCAGAGGGGAGTTAATTTCTATTAGGTCCCACAGAGAGAAGAGGGAGAGGGCGGAGAGGAAGATACTTAGAGTGGACAGGAAGTACGCGGAGACCCCCGAGGAAGGGCTGCTAAAGGAGCGCCGGAGATTGCAGACGGAGTTCGATTTGCTGACCACTGGGAAGGCAGAGGCACAGCTGAGGAAGGTGAAAGGGGCAGTTTACGAGTATGAGGAGAAAGCAAGTAGGATGCTGGAGCACCAACTTTGCAGGAAAGAGGCGGCCAGGGAGATCGGGGGAGTGAGGGATAAGGAAAGTAATACGGTCTTGGGCCCAGAGAAGATCAATGAAGTCTTCAAGGAGTTTTATTCTAAACTGTACGATTCAGAACCCCCGAGGGGAGGGGAAGGGATGAAGCAATTTATGGATCAATTGAGGTTCCCACGGGTGAATGGATCTGGTGGAGGGACTGGGGGCCCTGATTGAGTTGGAGGAGATAGTTAAGGGCCTAGTCGGGGAAGGCCCCGGGTCCGGACGGCTTCCCTGTAGAATTTTATAAGAAATTTTCGGAGCTACTGAGCCCACTACTGCTCAGAACCTTTAACGAGGCAAAGGAGAGAGGGACCCTCCCCCCGACGATGCCACAGGCATTGATCTCGCTCATTTTGAAGAGGGAGAAGGATCCACTTCAATGTGGGTCCTACAGGCCGATATCGCTCCTGAATGTGGATGCCAAACTGCTGGCAAAACGTTTGGCTACCAGAATAGAGGACTGCGTCCTGGGAGTGATTGAGGAGGACCAGACGGGTTTCGTCAAGGGCAGGCAATTGAAGACAAATGTGAGGAGGCTCCTGAATATCATTATGATGCCCTCGGAGGGAGGGGATGCAGAAGTAGTGGCTGCAATGGATGCAGAGAAAGCATTTGACAGGGTGGAATGGAAGTACCTGTGGGTAGGTTTGGATTTGGTGAGGGATTCATAGGGTGGGTCAAGTTACTGTATCAGGCCCCCGTAGCAAGTGTATCCACGAACTGGCTGAGGTCGGAGTATTTTAGACTGCATCAAGGGACTTGGCAGGGGTGCCCCCTATCCCCGCTACTATCTCCCCTGGCAATCGAGCCATTGGCCATAGCACTGAGGACTTCAAGGAACTGGAGGGGGCTGGTCCGGGGGGAGGGGGGGGGGGGGGGGGGGGGGGAGGAGCACCGGGTTTCCCTCTACGCAGAACGCCTGCTATTGTATATTTCGGACCCGATAGAGGGGATGGGGAAGGTTATGCGGATCCTAAAGGAGTTTGGGAGCTTCTAAGGATACAAGTTGAATGTGGGGAAAAGTGAGCTATTTGTAATCCACGCTAGGGGTCAGGAGGAGAGACTGGGGGAGCTCCCGCTCAAGATGGTGGAGAGAAGTTTTCGTTACCTAGGTATACAGGTGGCTAGGAACTGGGATGCCCGACACAGGCTCAATCTATCTCGGCTGGTAGAGCAGATGGAGGGAGGACTTTAAAAGGTGGGACATGCTCCCGCTTTCCATTGTGTGAAGGGTGCAGACTGTGAAGATGACGGTTCTCCCCAGATTCCTGTTCGTTTTTCAATGCCTTCCCATCTTCATCCCCAGATCCTTCTTCGAGCGGGTGAACAGGATTATTACGGGATTTGTGTGGGCCAACAAGACCCCACGAGTTAAAAGGCTGTTTTTGGAGCGCAGTCGGGGTGGGGGGGGGGGGGGGCTTCAGATACCTCCAAGTCCGTGACTTTCTCAAAAAACAAGTCGGGACATTTCCGTTGGGCGGCTAATGTGGCCATGATTAGGAAATGGGTAATGGAGGAGGGGTCAGCGTGGGGCCGGCTAGAGGCGGTGCCATGCAAAGGCACCAGCTTAGGGGCACTAGTAACGGCACCGCTGCCATTCTCGCTGGCACTATACACCACACGCCCGGTGGTGACGGCAGCACTGAGGGTCTGGGGTCAGTGGAGAAGGCACAGGAATGAGGAGGGGGCCTCAGTTTGGATCCCGATACGGAACAACCATAAATTTGCTCCGGGCGGGATAGATGGGGGGGGGGGTTCAAGGCTGGCATAGGGCAGGCATTAGAAGGATGGGAGACCTGTTTATAGATGGGACATTCCCGAGCTTGAAGGCGCTGGTGGAGAAGTTCAGCCTACCCTCGGGAAATGCCTTCAGATACCTCCAAGTCCGTGACTTTCTCAAAAAACAAGTCGGGACATTTCCGTTGCTACCCCCTCAAAGGATACAGGACAGGGTAGTGTCTGGCATCTGGGTAGGGGAGGGGAAGGTGTCCGACATCTACCAAGAACTGCAGGAGGCGGAGGAAGCCTCAGTGGAGGAGTTGAAGGGCAAGTAGGAGGAGGAGCTGGGTGAGGAGCTGGATGAGGGCCTGTGGGCTGATGCCCTGGGCAGGGTGAATTCTTCCTCATCCTGTGCCAAGCTCAGCTTAATTCAGTTTAAGGTGGTACACCGGGCTCACATGACAACGGCAAGAATAAGCAAGTTCTTTGGGGTGGAGGACAGGAGTGCGAGGTGTTCAGGGAGTCCGACGAACCATGTCCATATGTTCTGGGCATGCCCGGCGCTTAAAGAATTCTGGCTTTGCGAAGGCTATGTCCAAGATCTTGGCCACGCGGGTGAAGCCGAGTCCAACAATAGCGACCTTTGGGGTGTCAGAAGATCCGGGAGTGGAGGAAGTGAAAGAGGCCGAGGTGTTGGCCTTTACCTCCCAGGTAGCCTGGAGATGGATCTAGCTAATGTGGAGAGACATGAAATTGACGAGTGTGGAGACCTGGATTAGTGATATGGCTGGGTTCCTCAGCATGGAGCGAATAAAGTTTGCCTTGAGAGGGTCCTTGCTGGGGTTCTTCAGGCGGTGGCAACCTTTCCCTGACTTTCTGGGGGAGCGGCAAAATTTCAGCAGCAGCAGCAAGTGGGGGGCTGGGGGGGGGGGGGGGGTGTTCAGGGGGGGGGACTGTCTATTTAATGTATATTTTATTTTTGTATAATGACAACAGCCACCTAGCTTTGTTAAATATTTTTACGTTTATTTTTCTGTTATTGGTTATGCAAAAATTCTGTTTGACAAAGCTTTAATAAAACATTTAAAAAAAAGAACAGTAGCATTTGTACAGGTGGAATATATATCCATGTTTACAGCGAATTAGCGCCCTATCAGACTACTCTACATCATCAGCAAAGTGATGGAAGGAATCATAATGGCATTTACTCAGCAATAGCCTGCTCACTGTCGCTCAGTTTGGATTCTACCAGGGTCACTCAGCTCTTGACCTCACTGAAGCCTCAATTCATACATGGACAAAAGAGCTGAATGCCAGCGGTGAGGTGAGAGTGACTGCTCTTGACATCAAGGCAGCATTGACCGAGTATGGCATCAAGGAGCCCTAGCTAATCTGGAGTCAGTGGGAATCAGGGGGAATACTCTCCGCTGGTTGGAGTCATACCTGGCACGAAGAAGATGGTTGTGGTTGGTGGATGTCAAGATTTCAGCTCCAGGATATCACTGCAGGAGTTCCTCAGGGCAGTGAAAATGAAATGAAAATGAAAATCGCTTATTGTCACAAGTAGACTTCAATGAAGTTACTGTGAAAAGCCCCTAGTCGCCACATTCCGGCACCTGTTCGGGGAGGCTGTTACGCGAATCGAACCGTGCTGCTGGCCTGCTTGGTCTGCTTTCAAAGCCAGCGATTTAGCCCAGTGTGCTAAACAGCCCCAAAATGAAAATCGCTTATGGTCACGAGTAGGCTTCAATGAAGTTACTGTGAAAAGCCCCTAGTCGCCACATTCCGGCGCCTGTCCGGGGAGGCTGGTGCGGGAATCGAACCGTGCTGCTGGCCTGCTTGGTCTGCTGTAAAAGCCAGCGATTTAGCCGAGTGAGCTAAACCAGCAATCATTTGTCCTATGCCAAACCATCTTCAGCTGCTTCATCAATGATCTTCCTTCCATCACAAAGTCAGAAGTGGGGATGATTGCAGATGGCTGCACAATGTTCAGCACCATTCGCGACTCCTCAGAAAATGAAGCCATCCATGTCCAAATGCAGCAAGACCTGGACAATATCCAGGCTTGGGCTGAATATTGGCAAGTTATATTCGCGCCACACATGTGGCAGGCGATGACCATCGCCTACAAAAGAGGATCTAACCATCGCCCCTTGACGCTGAACCCCCACAATCAACATACCGGGGGTTACCACTGATCAGAAACTGAACTGGACTATCCATATAAATACTGTGGCTACCAGGGCAGGTCAAAGGCTCGGAATCCTACAGTGATTATCTCACATCCTGACCCACCAAAGCCTGTCCAAGGCACAAGTCAGGAATACTATCCACTTGCCTGGATGAATGCAGCTCCGACAACACCCAAGAAGCTTAACCACCGTCCAGTACAAAGCAGCCGGCTTGATTGCTCCTCCTTCCACAAACAATCAAACCCTTCACCATCGACAAGCAGTGGCAGCCATGTGTACCATCTACAAGATGCACTGCAGTAACTCACTAAGGTTCCTTAGACAGCACCTTCCAAACCAATGACCACGATTGTCTGGAAGAACAAGGGCAGCAGATACCTGGAAACCCCACCAACTGGAGATTCCCCTCCAAGTCACTCACAACTCTGACTTGGAAATATATCCCCGTTCCTCCACAGTCACTGGGGCAAAATCCTGGAACACCCTCCCTAACAGCACAGTGGGCGTACCTACACCTCAAGGACGTCAGCGGTTCAAGAAGGCAACTCACCACCATCTTCCAAAGGGCAACTAGGGATGGGCAATAATGCTGGCCTAACCAGCGATGCCCACATCCCGTAAATTAATAAAAAAAGATTTTTAATATTTTAAGGGACACAGGAGCTAGCCAGTCCATAATGTTATGGGATCTGCCACCTGCCGCTTGTGGGCTGTTTGGCTGACAGGTAAACTCTGCCAATTAGGTAATGAGTCTTTTGCTGTCCAGGTGGTGTTTAAGGCAACCCTACTCCCGAGGGTGGGAATGGAGGTGGGGTATCCCTCTCTCTCAAGTACTCTGGGCACTCTGTGCTCAATCGAGGTCCCTGGCGCCGGGCAGAGGGGTGACTGTTGAAAGCTATTCCCCTGTCGCCAACTCCCCTGTGACCCCCCACCCGCACCGCACCCCACCAAACCCCCCGAACCCCAGCCCGCCTTCACACGTGTGGGCTGGGGTCTCTCTGTGATCCTGAACTTTGGGTGGATGCAGTGCCGCCAGCAGTCACCACTCCCGTTGGCAGCATTACTGGCAGTCAACCCTCGATGGGCGGGGCCTCAATTGCAGGGGAGGCCCGAGGGCGGCAAGTGGCTGAAGGGCACTTGAGTCTGTCAGGCCGTCCACACGGAATTGACAAGGGTTCCCTGTTGGTTCTCTGACCAGTGAGTGAGATCCCCGTCGCAATGCGACAATACCCTGCCCACAGTTTCAGTAAGTGTCGCTTTGCACATGCTCAAGTAAAATGGCGATGAATGACCCCCTATCTGCAAAGAGTTAAAGACAATGAATGAACAACTAAGAGGTGGAACTGAAAATGGAAAAGGCCCATGCTGTGTCCTAGAATGTTAAAGGATATCAGGGAGGGACAGGAGATAAGAGCAAATTACTGCGGGTGCTGGAATCTGAAATAAAAACACAAAATACTGGAGAAATGCAGCTGGTCTGACAGCATCTGTGGAGAGAGAAGGGGGCTAACGTTCTGAGTCTGGATGACTCTTTGACAAAGCTGGGGCCAGCGATAGGTGGAGTTGCAGAAAGATGTCAGGGACAGAAATACAAAAGGATTGTAAATGGGGTGTGATTAAGGTTGAGAAGGGAGCTGATAGTGGCCAATAAAGAGATTAGAATGTGTAAATGGCAGAACAAAGGTGAGCAGTGTGTCAAAGGGAAACTAGGAACAGGAAACAGATGGCCCAAGGGGGGTGGGAGGTCAATGAGGGAAAACCAGATCAATGGAAGAAACTAAAATAAATTGATAAAAATAAAAATGGGATGAAGGTGGAGGAGAGAGTTCACAGTCTGAAGTTGTTGAACTCAATGATAAGTCTGGAAGGCTGTAACGTGCCTAATCAGAGGAGGAGGTGCTGTTCCTCCAGTTTGCGTTGGGCTTCACAATGCAGCAGGTCAAGGACGGACATGTGGACGTGAGAGCAGGACAGTGAGTTAAAATGGCAAGCAACAGGAAGGTCTGGGTCCTGCTTGCAGATGGACTGGCGGTGTTCTACAAAGCAGTCACCCAGTCTGTGTTTAGTCTATCCACTGTGGAGTAGACCACACTGGGAGCAGCAAATGCAATAGGTCAGGTTGAAGGAGGTGTTGAGTGTCTTGAGTTACAGGAAGATGTAGACGGGATGGTTAAATGGACAGAAATATGGCAGATGTAATTTAGCCCTGAAAAGTGTGAGGTGATACACTTCGGAAGGATTAATGTGACAAGGAAGTATTCAATGAATGACCTGACACTGGGAAGTTCCAAGGAACAAAAGGACCTTGGTGTGTTTGTCCATAGATCTCTGAAGGCAGGAGGGCAGGATAATAAAATGGTCAAGGCATATGGGACATTTGCCTTTATCAATGAAGGCATAGATTACAAAAACAGGGAGGTCGGACTTGTACAGAACTTTGGTGAGGCCACAGCTGGAGTACTCTGTGCAATTCTGGTCGCCACAATATAAGAAGGATGTGATTGCACTGGAGGGGATGCAGAAGCGATTCACCAGGATGTTGCCTGGGATGGAACAATTCAGTTTTCAGGAGAGGTTGGATAGGCTTAGATTGTTTTTGTTGAAGCCCAGAAGACTGAGGGGTGACCTGATCAAGGTGCACAAGATTATGAGGGGCATGGACAGGGTGGATAGGGAGCAGTTTGTCCCCTTAGTTGAAGGGTCAGTTACGAGGGGACACAAGTCCAAGGTCAGGGCAGAAGGTTTAGGGGGGAATTTGAGAAGAAAAACGTTTTACTCAGAGGCAGCACGGTAGCACAAGTGGATAGCACTGTGGCTTCATAGTGCCAGGGTCCCAGGTTCAATTCCCCGCTGGGTGCACGTTCTCCCCGTGTCTGCGTGGGTTTCCTCCCAATGCCCCGGTTTCCTCCCACAGTCCAAAGGCGTGCAGATTAGGTGGATTGGCTATGATAAATTGCCCTTAGTGACCAAAACAAGATTAGGAGGGGTTATTGGGTTATGGGGATAGGGTGGAAGTGATGGCTTAAGTGGGTCAGTCCAGACTCGATGGGCCAAATAGCCTCTTCTGCACTGTGTGTTCTATGTTCTAGGGTGGTGACGGTCTGGAATGCACAGCCTGGGAGGGTGGCAGAGGCAGATTGCCTCACATCCTTTAAAAAGTACTTGAATGAGCACTTGGCACGCCATTAAATTCATGGGCCAAGTGCTGGCAAATGGTAGGTAGGTCAGGTGTTTTTCATGCATGGTGCAGACTCGATGGACCGAAGGGCCTCTTCTGCGCTATATTATTCTGTGATTCTGTGTGATTCTGAGGTACATGTGAAGGGCTGCCTCACTTGAAAAGAGTGTTTAGGCCCTGGCATGGTGTGCAGGGAGGAGGTAAAGGGGCAGGTGTCACATCTTCTGCAATTGCATGAGACAGGAGGTCCTCTGACCACAATCCTGGGGCAGATAATTCGTGCCAGAGGACTGGAGGATTGTCAATGTAGCTCCACTGCAAAAAAAAACAGGAGAAATAAAGAATAAAGCAAATAACACGAGATGCAAGTCAATTCAGCATCAGCAGCAGGACAGCTTCTGAAGGTTATCAAATTAATACTGCCCTAAAAAGACACAGGTTTCTTGAGGACAGCCAGCTGGGATTGGTAAAGACCAAATTGTGTCTGACAAAGTTAACCAAATTCTTTGAGGAGATAACAGTGTGCGTAATGGAAATGCCAAACATGCCAGAGTTTATATTGTTACTAAAAGGTAAAACTTAGCCACTGAGTTGAGAGATTCAGTTGCTGATTAACTCTGGATAAGAAGAGGTGTTGGTGAATAATGTGAGTGGTGGCTGGGCTGTTAGAGGCTGTCAGACCTCGCAACGTCTCAACGCATACTCAGCTGTTGGCAGTATGGGAGCAAGAGCAAGAAAGAGAGAGAGGGAGAGAGAGGAAAACCGGCTTGATGGTCAACAAAGGCCTCGTTTCAAAAGTAGTAATAACATTTGACAGCTGAGGCCAGCTTGTGGTCCCTGTGGACTGTGAGTCGAGTCGGGTGGATTTAACAGAATTATCGAGAGATTCCGAGGCATGGCCCATCGACATCAAACTGGACAATCTGACTGCTGCAATCTCCACATTCCTTCCTGCACACAAAACATCCCAACAATCTACAGTACTTTGCTTTGGATCTCCACATAAATCCGTTTAGCCCGGCGACCAAGGAAATATGTCAGCTGCAGAGATCGGAGGGAGAAGATTTATTTCCGCTAAAATTCCAGGGCGATGTTTGTTCAAATAGGGTGTCAAAGAATTTCCAGGCCAACTAGTGTGAACTGACGGGATATGGGATTTAACCGTCTCTCCCATAACTTTCACAACCTTTAGAACAGATTTTAGAGCCTAAGAAACAAGAGGAATAGGCAAGCTTGTACTTGAGCAATTTAATAAGAGCATAGCTGGCCCTCCTCCACAATTCCATTTCCTCACTCCCATATCCCTTGATTCACTTAGTATCCAAAAATCTAATAATCCCAGTCTTGAAAATACTCCATGACTGGGCACCTGGGCTCTCTGTGGTAGAAAATTCCAAAGATTCACAACACTCTGAGTGATGGAATTTCTCCAACTCAGTCCTAACTGGCCAATTCGTTAACCCGTGACTATGGCGCCTGGCGTCCCCCTCCCCTCCTCTCCCCTCCTCTCCTCCTCCCTGCCACGCGGCACAGTATTCCGGACATGAACGTGGCTCGCCACTGGCTGCCGTCGGGGTCTTTCGGTCCCTCCGATGTCTGCAGGGGTTTACATGTCTCGCCTGTCCCGTTGCCGGGGAAACGGCCGTGGTCGCCTTCAGATCGCACTGGCAGGAAGAGCCGGAAAATCCCGCCCTGTGTCTCCTCATTCTAAACTTTCCAGCCAGAGAAAATAGCCTCTCGGCATCAACCCTGTCACGCCCACTCCGAATGTTATGGGCGCGATTCTCCGCCCCCCACGACGGGTCGGGGAATAGCGGGAGGGCCTTCCCGACATTTTTCCCGCCCTCCCGCTATTCTCCCCCCCCCCGCCCAACTCCCGACACGAATCGCTGCCGCCGTTTTTTTTACGGCCGGCAGCGATTCACAGCTGATAGATGGGCCGAAGTCCCAGCCCTTTACGCTGTTTTTACGAACGGCAAACAGACCTGGTCTGGCCGTTCGTAAAAACGGCGGGAACAACTCGCTTTTTATAGCCATGGCACCGATTGGCACGGCAGTACCACGGCCGTGCCAAGGGTGCCATGGGCCCGCAATCGGTGGGCACCGATCGCGGGCAGCGGGCCCAATGCCCGCGCACTATTTCTCCTTCCGCCGCCCCGCAGTATCCATTCGCGGGGCGGCTGAGGGGCATCCCGGCCCGCGCATGCGCGGGTTTCGTGCAAATACGCGATGACGTCATCGCGCATGCGCGGGTTGGAGTCTTCCAATCCGCGCATGCGCGGCTGACGTCATATGACTGCATCAGCGGCGCTAACTCCGGCAAGCGGGTTAACGAAATTCGTTAAGCCCGTGATGCCGGAGCTCACGGCGTCGGGCTGCTAGCCCCGACCGGGGACCAGAATCGGTTCCCGGTCGGGAAGGGGCGCGCTGATGTCAAACCCACCCGGGTTTGACGCCAGCCTTACGATTTCTCCCGTTTGGGAGAATCGCGCCCAAAATATTTCAGTGAGATGACCTCTCATTTGTATAAACTCTAGTAAGGGCTGATTCCAAGCACCTGTTCCTCTCTGGCCAACCCTCTCATGCTAGAAATAACCTAATGAACCCCTCTAAGGTAAGCTTATTTTTCCTTAGACACAGGGGCCATACAGAGAACCCCAGCTGTACTCTCACCCATGCCCTGCACAAGTGCAGCAAGATCGCCTTACTTTGGCCGAAAAACTGAGTACAGGCTATCAGACCTGTAGGCCCCACCACCTGGAGGTACCCCTCCAAGTCACTCACCACCCTGACTTGGATATGGCTGTTCCTTCATTGTCGCTGGGGCAACATCCTGGAACTCCCTCGCTAACAGCACGGTGGGCGCACCTACACCATGTGGACTGCAACAGTTCAAAAAGGCAACTCACCACCAACCACCTCCTCAAGGATAATTAGAGATGGTTAATAAATGTTGGCCCAGCCAGTGATGTCTACATCCCATGAATGAACAAAAAAAATCCTTGGATGGCATAAATATTGGGCTTCCCTCTTGACATATTTTGCTGGTACCTTCTCGTCCCCCTGCCTCCGAGGCTGTCTCCAATGGGCTAGAAAAATCCATAACTCTGGGTTAGTCCAGCCTCTGGGTTATTAGTCCAGTGACATAACCACTGTAACCCTTGACCCCATCCCTGCCTGTTAAAATTCAAGTATTTGTAATCATAATGCAATTTGTGGTTTACGAGTTTCTCTAGTTTTCTCATCAACTTCTTGATTGATTTAATTGCCTGCATCACAACAGCAGAGAAAGCGCTCCAATCTCCGGGACCCCACCTGCTGTGTTTATTTTTCTTCAAACTGTTCCCCAGCCCTTCGGAGAAATAACAGTTACGTTAAATCTGGACAGGCGGATTAAAGCACTCCCTCGAAAATCAGTTCAGTAAATTCTCTTGTCCCTGATAAACATTTGAAAATTCATTAAAGATCACAAATGTGTTCTCATCTCAACAAATTTATTTGAAAGGAAAAACAAATATGTGCATTTTGCACAGTGCAGCTGCAGTTTCACAGAGAGCCTTGTGCACTCAGCAATCATGTCCATCTCAAAACAATTAACAGATGTGATAGGGGTTTTGTTTGATTTACTCAGTTGGTTTGAAGTGTGGTGTAGAGTAATGGTAACAATGCCTAGTTCAATCCCATACTGGCTGGGTTAGGTCTTGGAGCTTACCCTCCTCGCCTGCCCCATAGTGATAGCATACAAACCACCAAGGGTAAAGCATTATTATGAAAGAAGAATTTAAACCGCGTTTTTGAGAGTGGAGTTTGGAAACTCTCATGTGACAATCATCTGGGGGAGGGGGGGATTCTGAGTAGAAAACCACAGATACTAACTTGGATTCAGAGTGGAGAGTGTATTTAACCACAGTCACCCTGTGTGCTTACAGGGACTTTGTGTTAATGAGACCATTTTAAGACCAGTTTGAGATATACTTTGTAATCCATTTTAATCTTTAACCCTGTGTGTCTTTGTTAAGCAACGAGGGATTAAAGGAGTATTGTATCATAATCCAATTTTGCATTTTAATAAATGTTTTTTCTTGTTAAAAATAATTAGCGGTCCTGGACTGTGTTCCTCCATGTTTATATAATAAGTAAAAGTTATGGGATGGGATTCTCTACCGGCGGGTTTCTCTCGTTTCCCTGGCGCCCGGGATTTCCTGACTGCGTGGGGCTGCCCCACAATGGGAAACCACAGTCTCGGGCCGGCGGGTCGAGACTGAAAGTGGTGGGCGGGGCGAAGAATCCAGCCCACGGTCTTTTGAGCCAGGATTCTATATGGGATCTTCCCTTTCAGTTATAACATCAACTGGGTTTGTAACACCTTCCCTATTACTTTCTGCCTATAAGCTCGCTTTCTGGGTTTCATGAACAAGGTCCCCCAGGTCCTTTTGTGTTCCAGCTTTCTGCAATTTCTTACCATTTAAATAATAATCCTTGGGATGTAGACTTCACTAATGAGGCTGTTGGTATTCATTCTCCATCTCTAGATGCCCCCCAAAAGGTGTTGATAGGCCTTCTTCCTGAAACATTGTAGTCCGTGTGGTAATGGTGCTCTCAACATTCATCCTTGTTTATCGTTACTTTCACTCACTTTCCTCAGGGAGGAGTGAGAATTCTCTAGGACTTTATCAAGGAGCAATGGGGAGGCAGTGGTATTGTTACTGGACATAAAATCCAGATACCCAGGGTAATGGTCTGGGGTTCTGGCATCGAATCTCACCAGGGCAGTTGGTGAAATTCAATAAAAATCTGGAATTGAAATCCTAATGATGACCATGAAACCATTGACAATTGTTGTTAAAACCTACCTGGTTCACTAATGTCCTTTAGGGAAGGAAGTCTGTCATCCTCGTCTGGTGTTGGCCTACATGTGACTCCAGACCCACAGCAATAAATGCCAGGGAAATCCACATCCCATAAACGAATAAAAGAAAAAGTGAACCTTCCCAAGTACCTTCCCTCTTTACATTGTCTCCTAGCCCAGGTTTCCAGGCAGAGGCATTACTGGAGAACCTGCCAACAGCTTAGAATCATAGAAAATTGACAACAGAGTAGACAGGAAAGCTTACTTCCCTGAGTTGGGGTAAATTACCAAGGGGCACAAATTTAAGGTGATCGGTAGAAGGATTAGAGGGAACATGAGGGGAAACCTTTTCACCCAGAGGGCGGTGGGCGTCTGGGATTTACTGCATAAGTTGGTAGTTGAGGCTGAGACACTCAACTCAATTAAAAGGTACTGGGATCTGTATCTGAAGAGCTGTAACCAGTAAGGCAACGGAGTGGATGCTGGAAAATGAGCGGCTAATTTCTTTTTCTTGGCCGGTGCAGACACAATTGGCTGAAAAGAGGTTATGGCCTCTTTCTGCACCATAACCTTTCTGTGGTTCTAACTTTCCTCTGCAACCTGTGCAGAGAAAGTGAGATTTGGTCACTGTGAGAGAACATAATCTGGATGGTTATTGTTTGCTCGATGGCAACACCTACAATTTGAACTGACTGCGGGCACAGTTAAGAACGGCAGGTGAGGTGTTGCTATGTGCTGATATCTTAGCTTTGGATTTTGCCAGCATTTGTTGGCAAAGGCCTTTGAAATAGAACTGAAAAAATGCACAAGACAAAACAAAATG
Organism: Scyliorhinus canicula; assembly: GCF_902713615.1. NCBI lineage: Eukaryota > Metazoa > Chordata > Chondrichthyes > Carcharhiniformes > Scyliorhinidae > Scyliorhinus > Scyliorhinus canicula. Next base: position 39,437,299 of record NC_052165.1, on the reverse strand, counting down.
GGAGTTACCCAAGAATAGAAACAGCAAGTAACAAATGTGAAATCTGCCAAAAGAACAGAAACTGCCATGATGAGAAAAAAAAGTACCGGGTATATCGCTAAAACGCTAAATACAGTTTAAAAACTTTTCAGGTGATGACTATTGCCCGGGGCATTACACTCAGGAAATTCTATTTTCAAGATTAGTAAATCATTTCCACTTTTACACATTCCTACATTCCTTTGAGATTAAGGCCATGAAGAGGTTTTATCCTTAATGTTCCTGTCTTTTCAGCTTATTTCTCAGGGTTTCTACATACTGACAGATTGGAACTTGTCGAGTCTAATTGCAGGAATGGCCAGCTCCTGGCGTCACTTAGATCCTTCCCGTCTTTTATATTCCACATCCCCAAATCCTGAGCTACACTTGCGATCTAATTGGTGCCTTAAGAGTCATAGATTAGAATGTTCCCCAAGGGAGTGAGACACAGGAGTTGGTATCGTGTCCAGGTGCTGAATCCACCTCCAATGGAAACCTAACTACAGTCAAGATTTTCATGTGGACGATCCTTAATTTATGTGGAAAAACTGACATGGTGGGCATGCTCTCATAGCTGGAGGACTAACCAGAGGCCTCCCAGCTTCAGAGAAGCACCCTGCTGCTGCTAAAGGTAATTTGCTGAAGGAAGCTTCAACAGAAATTATTTTCTGAAAACTTAAAAGCTTAAATTTAAAAATACATAAAGCAACCTGACCACCACTTTTGGTGAGGTGGGGGTGTGGGGAATACAGGTACCACCTTTTACACAGCAGCATTTGGCTGTACCCCTGCCTAGGCAGTCAGGGAGGCCTGTGGGTCAGTCGGGAGCAATGGCACCCCAACCTGCCCCCTGGCCCCCACCTCCAGGCAGTTGAGCAGGTAGTTTAGATCGATATGAACATTTGAGAAGTTATTTCTGTAAGAATCAAAATCCTGCCTCTAATACATCCATTACACCTCCAAACATTATACATGCAAAATATATAAAATATTTATTTATGTGTCATTCGTAAATATAGCAAATCACAACTCGAGAGAGAGGAAATGATCACTCATTGCTTCATACCATGCCCTCTTCCTAAGGAAAGAAAGCAGGATTTACAAGCGGCTGCCAACATATTGGCAAAATTCCTTCAGTGTACCAAATGGTTGCCTCCGATGCCATTATGACTCCACGATACTGTGGGCGTAATGTTTGGGCCCTGCCCATGTCAGGGGCGAATGGCGCTTCAAAATAAGAGGCCGGCCAACATGATGGTTTCCTGGGCCTGTCCCTGATGTCAGCCATTTTTGCCATTGGGCCTTGAGTTGGGCAGGCAATCAGGCTCGTTACTAGCCTTATGAAAGGTTTTGTAATAGCAATTAACCTCTCAGTAACCTCAAGGTGTATTGATTTAGAGTGTCCCTGATAGGCCACAGGAATATCATCAAAGCTGCAGCGTCATCGTGGCAACTCAATAAATCTCCAGGCACAAAGCATCTGGGAGCGCCAAAACCAATAAATCCACAACAGAAGTTACTCTTAGATGTAAAATGTAAGTATGTCTAGCGGGTCAAGGCAGGATCAGATCCAACTGTGATAAGCCTCCTGCCCAACAACTTAGATTTAGCGTAATGAAGTATCTCAACGTGCATCACAGGAGTATTATGTAACAAAGTATGACACCCAAGTTACATAATAGATATTAGGTTAACTGACCAAAAGCTTAGTCAAGGAGGTAAGTAGGTTTAAAGGGGTGCCTTAAATGTGGTAAATAAGGTAGAGAGGGTGGAGAGGTTTGTGGCCGGTGGGGGTGGGGGGGGGATGCAATGTTGAAGTGTCACAGTGAATAACACGGTACTGAACCATTGTATGGGGCCTTGGAACCTGCTCCACAGTATGGATGACACCTGGTGAGGAGAGGTTAAGGGGTCAAGTAGAAACAAGTAACACTTGAAAAACACAGTTACAACTATCACCTCCATTAGATCATCATTGCTGCGATTTCATTTCGAAACGTAAAAGTTGCAGACTGCAATACTTTACTTACCTCTACCTTGTAGATATTTGACGGATGTCCCTCTGGCCACAGGCCACAGTTACTGTCTTACAGCAGCTGTCAGGCACTAATCTGTTACCTGATGCCGGCGAGTGGATGTAAGCACTGTATTGCCAATCAGCCGAATTGTTGCTGCCACAACACTTGAACTGCAAAAGAACAACAGAGCAGTAAGCAATGCCTTCTGACAAAATGAGGTGAACAAATGTGAATATTGCCTACCAATCATATTGGAGGAAGAGACATGAAGCTTTCTGATTTGATCCTCCCTCAATGTTGCCCCAAACAGGTTTTAGGGTTTTGGAACAATGGAGAGCTGCGCAGTGGTAAGGTCCCGGCCTCTGAGCAAGGAGCTCCGGGTTCGAGTCCCACCCCAGGGCTTGATGGCCAAGGAAGGTGTGTTCATAATGTGGCCAAGCAGGTCGAATGTCAATCTGTAAACCCTTCCAATACGCCAGATGACAGGTGCTAGGAACAGGAGATTCTGCAGGTCGGCCAGACCCCGCAGAAGGCAATGTCAAACCACTGTGGTACCATGCAAAGTATAACCATGGACCAATACGTGGAATGTGCCTCCAATACCCTCTTTGGACATAGAGAGAAAGAAAGCTGCATACATGCTACTTCAGAGGCCATTATGTTACTAATGCACCAAATCCCATAGCAGTGGAAAATCACTCTGCTTAAACCAAATCCCCGAGTCAAATTTGCAAATGTACAAATACATTTGATAACAATGTTTTCAAAGGACAGGTTTACACTCAACAGACACTATAGTACAGGCGAGTGATGGGACAGAAAATATATACGTGCTCTTTTATTTATCTTGCATTTCTAAATCTTTCCTTCCATAACCAACCCATGTGATGTTCCCAGGACAGAAACAGGCAAAGCCACCCAGAATTTAAATCTGGGCCAGCCAACAGTGGTTTCCCTTTAGTTTTCTTGTCACAGACTCCCTCTGCTGGTACAAGTGTGCATGGTAGCTTCAAGTGAACACGTTTTCAGTTTTTAGTAAACTACAACCTCCTCACCCTTTCCTAGATGGAGAGAGGAAAGCACCTTTTGCATAGCCTAGGACCCTCATCCTCATGATTATTAGACATGCTATCAGATGGCTACACATTTCTCATCCAAATTTATTAAATTTATTTAATTTTCCAAATCAAGCTAGAGGGCGAGTTGTGAGGAGAATGCAGAGATCCTTGTGTGATTTGGACAAATTGAGTGAGTGGGCAAATGAATGACAGGTGCATACAATTTGGATAAATATGAGGTTAACCACTTTGGTAGCAAACACAAGAAGGCAAACTATTACCTGAATGGCCATAAATTAGAAGAGAGGAATGCACTGAAGGTAAGCATATAGGAGGTAACGAAGGCAAACGGTATGCAGGCCTTCGTTGTGAGAGGATTCAATTACAGGAGCAGGGATTTTTTGCTGCAATTATATGGGACTTGGTGAGGCCACACCTGGAATATGGTGTGCAGTTTTGGTCTCCTTATCTGAGGAAGATGTTGTTGCTATAGAGGGAGTGTAGCGGAGGTTTTCCAGATTGATTCCTGGGATGGCAGGACTGAAGTATGAGGAGATTGAGTTGGTGAGTTGGTTCAGATTGTATTTGCTGGAGTTCAGAAGAATGAGGGAGGCTCCAGAGTAGATTCAAGAAGGATGTTCCCAACGGTGGGGGTGGCTAGAACCAGTGGTCACAGTCTGAAGATACGGTGTAGACCATTTAGGACAGAGATGAGGAGGAATTTCTTCACCCAGAAAGTGGTGAACCTGTGGAATTTGTTACCACAGGAAGTAGTTGAGGCCAAAACATATGTTTTCAAGTAGCAGTTAGATATAGCACTTAGGGCAAAGAGGATCAAAGGCTATGGGGGAAAGCAGGATTAGGCTATTGAGTTGGATGATCAGCCATGATCATAATGAATTGCAGAACAGGCTTGAAAGGCCAAATGGCCTCCTCCTGCTCCTTTTTTCTATGTTTCTTAGAGAAAACATTTTACGGGCACTGGGATAGAAAGGGTAGTGGATCATCATTCCCTCTGCGCTATTCACAATTATTAGGGGTTCTTATAGGGTGGATAAGAAAAATCTGTTTCTAGTGACGGGAAGGTCGTCAACCAAAGAGGCTCATTTGAGATAATTCGCAAAAAGTCAGTGAAAGAGGAGGAGAAACATTTCTATTTGGAAGTTATTGTGGTTTGGAAATGCTCTGCCTGAAAGGCAGTGGAAGCAGATTCAATTACAGCTTTCAAAAGGGAATTGGACAAACACTTGAAAAGGAAAACATTGCAGGACTACAGGGAAAGAGCAGGGAAAGTGGGACCACTTGGAGAACTCTGTCAACAAGCCAGTACAGGCATGATGGACCAAATGTGCTGCTTGATTCTAAACCAACCCATGCCATCCAAAGTGTCAGTTCTTGTTCTCACCTTTGGTATTTTCAAGCGCATTTAAAAAAAACCTGCTCCCCCCACCCCCACAAAACCCCCCAGAGGTGAGTTTGGAGATGGGGAGTGATTGGGCAGGAGGGTACGGGAATGTTCAGTTCAGTGCAGAGAGGGTGAAGGGCAGCCTCCTCACCGGGAGGTCAATGAAGGCCCTTAGATCCCATCATTCCTGCTATTCCACCCACAGACAGGGGACGTGCCCTGTTGGCTTTCCCAACAGCCTAGTGAGGGAGGGTTGGGGAGGGTCCCTTGTTCACAGGCATTCTGTGCCCAATCGAGGGACCCAGTATCGGGAATGAAGTTGTGTCCACTGAAATGCACCTGACTCCTGACCCCCTCCCATCCCACCTCACTGGTGACCCCCTCCCTGAGACGACCCCCCACCCTCCAAGCCACTCTATAAGCCGCTGGTGATTCTCAAGATCGGTCTGAGTGTTGTTCCGGCAGTGGCCACCATTCTTGCATTTGATTAGCACCTTGTCATGGCCACTGAATGCCTCAGAGTGCTTTACAGCCAGTGAAATACTTTTGAAGTGCAGTTACTGTTGTAATGTAGGAAACACGGCAATCAGTGAGCACAGCACAATCCCACAAACAGCAATGTGATAATGACCAGACAATTTGTATTTTTGTTCAATTAATTGAGAGATTAATATTGGCCAGGCCAACAGGGATAACTCCCCTGTCATCAACCAATAATTGGAACAGCAATCAGTTATGAGTCAATGAGCGATATATGAACACCTCCCAAAAGAAAATTCCCCGCAGGTTAATTCCATACATCTTGCTGGAGTTGATCGATGGAATAGGTGATTCTCTCCTCCCCAGGGTCTGCGTAATTCTCCATCATGGTTTTGTTCAGGTTCTGCTTTAATTCTTCACTTAGCTGCACACAAGCAAAAAATGAAAAATGCATAAAGGTCTTCAGCACAATGTTTTCTATTGACCACACTTGGAATACAGAACAGGAGGAAACCATTCAGCCCACTCTGCCTGTGCTAGCTATTTGGGAAAGCTATCAAATTAGTCCCACCCATAGCGCATTCCCATGGCTCTGTAATGTCTTCCCTTTTGGGTATTTTTCCAATTCACTTTTTTTCACTGAATCTGTTGCCGCCGTCCTTTCAGACAACGCACACTGAGTAAAGGAAACGTTGTCTCATCATGATTCTCGTTCCTTTGACAATCAACTAAAATCTGAATTATGGATCCCTCAACCACTGAAAGCAGTTTCTCCCTCTTCAAACTTCTCAACGATTTTGAGTACCTCTATGAAACAACCCCTTAGTCTTCCTGCTCAAAGGAGAACAGTCCCAGCTTCCCTGGTGCCTCCATGTAACTGAAGTCCTGTTGCCATTCCAGTAAATCTGCCTTCTTTCCAAGGCCATGACATCCTTCCTCGGCTATGGTTCCCAGAATTGAACGCTTTAATTAGGCCAGATTTTCCAGCCGTGCGTGCCGGCTTTTTTCCCCCATATTCCCCGGCTATGGTGAGTGCGAACATGGGGAAACCCCGTTTACAGTGGAGGGACTGGAAGATCCCACTGTTGGTCAATGGTGGGCCGCCTCCACCACCACAATTGGAGGGGTGGACATTTCTACCCTTTACTCCAGCTGTGGGCTAACTAGAAAAGTTTAGCTTCACTTCCTTGCTTTTGTAATCTATGTCTCTATTAATAATTGATTGAAAATGTCATATAATAATATGGGAGAAGATGGTGGCACAGTTGTAATGTCACTGCAGCAGTAAGCCACAGAGCCAGGCTAATGTCATGGTAACAGTGGGATTGTAGTTGAATTAATCATTTAAAAAAATCTGGAATCAATGGCTAGTCTCAGTAATAGTGACCACCAAACCATTGTCAATTATTATAAAATCTCATCTGGTTCACTAACGCCTTGGGAAGGAAATCTGCCGTCCTTACCCGATCTGGCCTACTGCAACGCCAGATCCACAGCAATGTGGATGACCCTTAACTGCCCTCTGAAATGGCCGAGCAATTCACTCCATTCAAGGGCAACTAGGGATTGGCAACAAATGCTGGCCTTGTCAGGGACGCCCACGTCCCAAGTTATGTTTGACAGCTGCTGACTACTTCAAAGCAGCTAAGTGCTTTCTGAAGTTATAAAAGAGGAAGTGAAACCTCCTAACTGCTTTGAAGTGGTCAGCATCTGTCAATCATAACAAGAATGTTTATAAACATTGTGGTTAGGATCAATGGGGGGGTACTTCAGATGTATGCAAGGCTGAAGGGAAAGATAAATAAACAAACCTTCTGGCAGCTGTGTTTAAACCTTCAAGCTGTCAATCAAAGGCAAGTTAAAGATACTGCACTGTGGAAAGATCTCAGGGCATTTCAAGCCTTTTCAAGTGTTGTGGGCTTTCTAGGAAGGCCCTGACACATCAAAAAAAACATAGTTTCAAAAGCATAGGGTCGACAGGGCAGATGTGAGGAAAGGGTAAGTGTTCCTGACTTGAACTGGTGTGCTCAGCAGCTGTCAGGCAGAGCAGTCAGAAAGGCTACTTCAGTGCTTAAACAAGTCAGTGCTCAAAGGATGAAGACCTTTAACAGTGAGTTGTCTGAGATCACCGTGCCAAAAGTGATCTTGAGGTTGCCCAGGGCTGAAAGGGCAGTTCAGACACAGGACCCCCATCCTGGGGAGGACCTCGGGGTCAACCCCGTACCCACAGCCCAAACCCAACCAATCCCTAGGACCCTCCCTCTGCAACCTGGCAGTGGCAGATGGGCACATAAACAATAGTTTGTCCCCTTGAACCCGCCCCTCAAAGGATTCATCGTGCCCGGCAATACTTACACCAAAGACCCACCAGTGGAGATTCTGCTGTGGGGGTCGGAGCACAAACGCGGAGGGAGGGGACAGATTTTGGCATCAAGCCTATTAATTGCATTCAAATCAATGCAAATCAGTTGTTTGCATGTTCCCCTTGGCGTGGGACGGTAAGCCCGGTACGTCCGGCGGGGCGAGACTGAGGGTGGGCCTGCTGCCCAGCACCCATCCCATTTGTGGCACGATGCAGGAGTCTCCGCCTGTCGAGATTCCTGATCTTAGTGATGGGGAACATAGAATCTGTCCATTATATTTTTGTAAAAATAAAGTGGCCAAATAATGCAATTTCCTTCCAAATTTTAAAAGAAAAATCCAGTTTGTGAATGTAACAACTCATAACGAAGCTATCATTTATGAAGACAAATTTATTTAGATAATTACAATTAATGCATCTCAGTCCCGTGCAAACCTCGCTGGGAGGATAGATAGGTCTCACCAGCACATGAATTGGGCCTGTTTTTATCCCTTAACAAGGCCCTGGTGGTTGGCCTCCGCCCCCCCACCTGGGGAGCTTGTACTCCACGAGTCCCATGGGGAGATCAATGGTTGCTCTTCCTCGTGGTCCTCCTGTGGGTTATAACACCCCCCCCCCCCACCACCACCACCACCCCCCACGAGTTCTAAAGGCACCCCAACAGCTGCTACTGGCAGAGGACTTCTGTGCTGCTTACCCCGCGGCTGTGTATCCACTTGTGGTAGTTCTGGGTTGGGTGGAGTGTAATGGGTCGCTGAACGCTGCTTCCGGGCAGATCATCTCGGAACACCCGTCACAGAACTCTTGCTGGTCCGGATGTGACAACTCGTACAGCCGGACCCTCAATCCCAGGAGTGGCTCGTGCTGCAGTGACAGCGGTACTGCTGCCAGTGGAACATCTCGACAGGCGACCTCACACCCGGTCAAATTGTCCTCATGCTTCTGAAGGGTGTTTCCTTGGACTCGGACCCTACACAAGACTGGGCCAGTCTAGTCCAGCACCACTCCCAGGAACCACAACGCGTCATCGCCAAATTCCGTGCACAAACGGTGTCCCCAGCGCGGAAGGTTTGTCTCGATGTCCGAGAACCACGGTGGCTCTTCTGCAACTCCCAATTCCCTCGACCTCGGTGTCGTGTTATTCAGCCTGGGGTAACACGGACTGCAACACGGTGCAGTTAAATGATCAATCATACACCAAACTTAGGCGTTGGTTCAATAAGATTTACTGAACTTCAGTAACGAAGCACACATCCGCCTGTGGGTTGACTCTCTACTACTCTAACTAACATTAACTATCTAGACCAGGCTAGCTCTGATACACGTGTAGAAGGTGTTGAATGATTGTACACCCTGACTGTCACTACAGTTGTCACCAGTGGAAAGAGGCGGAGTGCTGATGCCTCGTGTATTTTATAGTTGAAAGCCCCCCTCTGGTGTTCTGTCTGGTGATTGGTCGTGTTCTAATCTGTATGTTGATTGGCTCACCTGGGTGTCTGTCACTGCCTGTTTTTACCTCATGATGTGCATGGGTGCATATTATGGCACTCGGCCTCAAGGTTTGGAAGAGTAAAACTCAACTGAGTCCTGAGTTGTCGTCCCATCAAAGGTTCTGCTGGAGCAATCCTACTGGTCACATGCAGCATTGTACAGTAATTGAATCAGAAGATGCTAACCACGTGTCCATAGACATGGTAGACTGCTTTTTCAAACCTTGTTTAAAAGTTAAAAGGACCACCCTCTCGATGAAGGATGATATGGCGCAGTGTGGATGTGCTGAATGCCATTAGGCCGCATAAAAACTGTGAACTCCTCACTGGTGAAAGGAGTTGCCATTGTCTGTTACCAGCACCTCCCGAAGCCCATGTGTATAAAAAGATCTCCTGAGCTTCTCGATTGTGGCCCTGGATGCTATGGAAGACATCCTGTAAACTTCCATCCACTTGGAATGGGCATGCACAATTATTAGGAACATGGAGTCCATGAATGGTCCAGCAAAATCCGGTGGAGGAGAATCCCTGAATTACTCGGCCATTCCCATGGGTGGAGAGGAGCTGACGACAGAAGATTCTGAAATTCCCGGCTGGACAATTTTTTGCAATTGGCTCGATGTCCCATCAATACCCGGCCACCAAACAAAGCTCCAGGCCAACATTTTCATTTTAGAAGCCCTCGATTGGCTAGCATGCAAATCCCATAACAGGGCTTCCTGTCCCTGAGGGGGAGTGACTACTCGAGCATCCGCCAAGAATGAGGCAAATATAATGGGGCGCTCTGTGTCATCATCTCACTCATCGGCCCGCACCACCCTGATGCCATAAGGGGAAGCTTCACACGTTAAAATTAGGCATCTCTCCGGGTCACAGTGTGTCAGGAGTTGTTTTGAAAATAGGTGTCTCTCTAGAGCCATGGAAGCCTCATCTTGAGATGCGCCCCAGCACCATTTCTTGTCTTTCTTTTGATTTTGGATTTGTTTATTGTCACATGTACCGGGGTACAGTGAAAAGTATTTTTCTGCGAGCAGCTCAACAGATCATTAAGTACATGGGAAGAAAAGGGAATAAAAGAAAATGCCTAATAGGGCAACACAAGGTATACAATGTAACTACATAAGCACCGGCATCGGATGAAGCATACAGGGTGTAATGTTAATGAGGTCAGTCCAAAAGAGGGTCATTTAGGAGTCTGGTAACAGCGGGGAAGAAGCTGTTTTTGAGTCTGTTTGTGTGTGTTCGCAGACTTCTGTATCTCCTGCCCGATGGAAGAAGTTGGAAGAGTGAGTAAGCCTGGTGGGAGGAGTCTTTGATTATGCTGCCCACTTTCCCCCGGCAGCGGGAGGTGTAGATGGAGTCAATGGATGGGAGACAGTTTTGTGTGATGGACTGGGCTGTGTTCACGACTCTGAGGTTTCTTGCAGTCCTGGGCCAAGCAGTTGCCATACCAGGCTGTGATGCAGCCCGATAGGATGCTTTCTATGGTGTATCTGTAAAAGTTGGTAAGAGTTAATGTGGACATGCCGAATTTCCTTAGTTTCCTGAGGAAGTATAGGCGCAGTTGTGCTTTCTTGGTGGTAGCTTCGACGTGGGTGGACCAGGACAGATTTTTGGAGATGTGCACCCCTCGGAGTTTGAAACTGCTAACCATCTCCACCTCGGCCCCTTTGATGCTGACAGGGGTGTATACAGTACTTTGCTTCCTGAAGTCAATGGCCAGCTATTTAGTTTTGCTGGCATTGAGGGAGAGATTGTTGTCACTGCACCACTCCACTAGGTTCTCTATCTCCCTCCTATATTCTGATTCGTCGTTATTCGAGATCTGGCCCACGATGGTCGCATCGTCAGCAAACTTGTAGATGGAGTTGGAACTAAATTTTGCCATGCAGTCGTGTGTGTACAGGGAGTATAGTAGGGGGCTAAGTACGCAGCTTTGCGGGGCCCCGGTATTGAGGACTAATGCGGAGGAGGTGCTGTTGTTCATTCCTACTGATTGTGGTCTGTGGGTCAGAAAGTAGAGGATCCAGTTGCAGAGTGGGGATCCAAGTCCTGGGTTTTGGAGCTTTGATATGAGTTTGGCTGTGATTATGGTGTTGAAGGCCGAGCTGTAGTCAATAAATAGGAGTCTGATGTAGGAGTCCTTGTTGTCGAGATGCTCTAGGGATGAGTGTAGGGCCAGAGAGATGGTGTCTGCTGCGGTATGCAAATTTCAGTGGGTCAAGGCCTTCTGGGAGCAACACTTGCAATGGGGCCAATAGGGAGACCAGATTAGATTTGCAATAAACTTGCCATAATAATTAACAAGGACAAAAAACGACTGGAGCTCAGTGCCATTCGTGGGGTGGGGGGGGGGGGGGGGGGGGGGGGCTTTATAGCCCAGGCTTTATCCTTGACTGGGTGTAGCCCATCACTATCCATTCGGTACCTGAGGTAGGTCTGGCACCCTCCAGGTATTTATTGAAAACATTGTAAAGATTGCCTGAGTCCATTCAAAAGATATGCAGCCAATTGAATCAAACGACTCTCAACCAATCTCTTCCCAGTAAATGTGGACTCGGACCATGTTCAACCACCAGGGGTCACGGTGGTCCCCACAATCTTTAACGGTTCCCTGTATAGGTGGCCAACAGAGCCTTGGTATCCCGCAAGGTCAGCGGGATGATCCGTCGCATCCATCAAAATGTGTGGAGATCTACAATGGAGACGGCAGCCCTCGTGTCCATCTCCATTGATACTGGGTGTCTATTTAGCTGCAAAGTAATCCGAACCGACGTGACCCTCAAAGTCAAAACACTGTTCAACTGCAGCAATCAGTCATCATTGTTGTGTTATGCTTTTTCATGTAGCATAAGCTGCTTCCTTGATGTATGCTCTGACAAAGGAAGGTTCAGACTTGGAGATAGGTTTAACACATTTATTGAACAGTTAACAATTCTCCTACTTGAGTTTGACTCTCCTGCTAATCTTATAGTAACTCAGTCTAACTAACCAGTCTGCTCCAAGCCACGTGGTGGGTGTGATGCTTCTGATCTGCCCCTGTCCTTCTCTCTAAGTGTCGCCTGTGGAAAGAGAAAGAGCATGTGTGCCCTCTCCTTTTATATGGGCTGTGTAAATGCCCCCTTGTGGTAGTGTCACCTCTGGGTGTCTTGACTGCCCATTGGTTGTGTCCTATTCAATGTGTTCATTAGCTGTATGTCTGCATGTCATTACATCGCCGGTGCTCCTGCTAGTGTTTACTTAGTTGTAGTGTATTTACATTAACCCCTTGTGTATATACGGTGATGCATATCACCACAATCGTCTCCTCTTGGATGTCCACGTGCAAAATCCTCTTCCAGGGCAACCTTGGCTGCTGTCGCAGGCTGTGTGCTCTGCAACGCAACAGGCAGCCCTGACCCTCATGAGACCCTCGCCACAATGACGGCACGGTGGCTGGCTCTCACCGTCATCCTCAGGCGAAATATCCCACCGCCCAAAAACTGAACTCTGCCATGAACTCGGGGACTGCACTTCGGAGGAATTGTGGCTGGACCTGCACTGTCCTGTGCCCGATATGGAGTCCGAACAGAAAGGTGGCCCAAGCCATGCACACCATAATCCACGGACCCTGTAGTTCCTGGACACCCTTCTCCACGTGTTCACGAGAGAGGAAAAGTTCAATAGCTCGCTTTAAATCCAGCATAGTTTCCGCTAACAGTTTCCGTTGAGTGGCTGAATTGTTGATATTGTACACGAGGCTGTCCTTAACATTTCTGAGAGGAACGGCACAAACCTGCAGTGCTCAGCCAAGTGCCACAAATAGGTTAAAAAGTCTATAACTGACACACCAGGGGTGCGTATCACTGTGTTGATCTGTTGCATAATCACAGATGGCTCGAGGCTGTAGTGGTCCAAAACCATTACCACAAGTTCATTGAACGACCTGGAATATGGTGCAGCCGGGCATCTGATGATCCCAATTGTCTGGGCCCACAGGCGGTCAGGAGAATGTTTTGTTGGTCTTCCCCCAATGTACCATTTGCTTGGAAGAAGTATCGCTTGTGCTATACATACTGATTCCAATCCTCCTGCCCCGTATCGAAGGCATCCAATTAAAATACCGAACAATGGCATTTTAAACGATGTGACGTACCGCACTCAATACGAAATTCCAACGGATAGGTAAATCGGGCGAGTCCGGCACTTCCGTTAATCCTCATCACCAATTAATAACTCATAAGGAAGCTATCGTTAAGGAAGATGAATGCATTTACAGATTTACAATTACATGCTTAGCACAGCATCTCTCTCCCAATGCAAACCTCGCTGGGCGGATAGGTCTCACCAGGCTGAGCTGGATCTGCTTTTATCCCTTCCCTTAATGAGCCCCAGGGGTTAGCCCTACCTGGGGAGCTCCATGAATCCCACAGGGAGTGCAATGGTTGTTTCCCCGTGGTCCTCCTAGGGGTTATAACAGCGAAGATACGGTTTTCCCAATAAAATGTTCTTTCTGATAGGGCATAGGAGCAGGTCTATTGGCGGCTTTGAAAGGGGAATTGGATAAATACTTGAAGGACACAAATTTGCAGGGATATGGGGAAGGAGCCGCTGAGCAGGACTAACTCTGGGGCAGGAGCCAGCCCAGACTCGATGGACCGAATAGTCTCTTTCTGTGCTGTACAATCCTATGATTTTATGGAGGTGCCTACCAGAGGGTTATAGATCAGCAAGACTATTGGTCAGCTACTACCGATCAGCAGGGTAACCAATCAGCATGGTAACCAATCAGCGTGGTAACCAATCAGCAGGGTAACCAATCAGCAGGGTAACCAATCAGCGTGGTAACCAATCAGCAGGGTAGCCAATCAGCAGGGTAACCAATGCTGGTGATTTTTTAAATGTTTTTTTGATTTTGCAATGTGTGTTTCTATCTGGTAACAGTTACAAGCAATAAAATTCCACAAGTTAATTTCACCTGCTGTTCATTGTTTAAGACTTGAATCTATTGTTTGAAAGGCATAATTCTTGCAGCTCTATACTAAAATCTCAGTACTTCATTCTCCAGCCATGACTAACCCACTCTTGGGTCTCCCGATGCTGCTTTGAAATAGAATCGTGCTTTTTCAATGGAGCATCCATTGGATTAGAGCCTAGCACACAGTCAGAGAGCTGCAAACAGGAACTCTCTTGCGTGCAGGCCATTGCCTTGGATCTGGTATTCGAAGGTCCACAGTGCAGTGCACCCAAGCTCCAACAGATCCCACCATCACATTGTCCTGCATAAACATTCACCTTTGCATATGATTGACATTAAAATAAGATTTTAACTTACCCGCTGATAATAAACACAAGCAAGAATGCCAGCCACCAGCTCAATCAGGAAAATCAGCAGAAGTAAGGAAAAGTACTGAAAAGTAAAACAAAACAATGATGATCATAAACCTATTAATCTCCTGTATTAAAGATCTTTCAATACAGCCATATTTTTATATATGTAAACGACTGTTTGAAAACCAGCTGTCCCTACCAGCAAAATAGCTTAATAGTAATTTATTATATTATATATTTAATATATATAAGTGCACAGAATTACACAATTGTGTACAAAAGGAGACAAATAGCCGGATTCTCCATTCCTGAGATGAAGATTTGACACCGGCGCAGGATTTGTGGACTTCTATGACAGCAAAATTGGCACCGCATCTGGACCAATTCAACGGCCGTGAAGGGGTTAGCCCCGGCGCCACGTGGAACACATTTGTTTCCAATGAGAAATTATGGACCAGGCCGGATTCAGGATTGACATTCGAGGCCCAGAGTGCTTAAGGAGGTGGCTCTGGAAACAACGGATGCATTGGTGGTGCTCTTCCAGGATTCTATAGAGTCTGGAACTGTCCCTGCAGATTGGAGGGTAGCTCACGTCACTCCGATATTCAAAAAGGGAGGTAGAGAGAAAGCAGGGAATTATAGACCAGTAAGCCTAACATCGGTAGTGGGGAAAATTCTTGAATCTATTATCAAGGACTTTATAGCGGTACATTTAGAAAGCAGTGGCAGGATCAGTCAGAGTCAGCATGGATTTATGAAGGGAAAATCATACTTGCCAAATCTGTTCGAATTTTTTGAAGATGTAACCAGTACAGTCGACAAGGGGGAGCCAGTCGATGTGGTATATTTGGACTTTCAGAAGGCATTTGACAAAGTCCCGCATAAGAGATTATTGTGCAAAATTAAAGCACATGGGATTGGGGGAAATGTACTGAGGTGGATAGAAAACTGGTTGGCAGAGAGGAAACAAAGAGTAGGAATGAATGGGTCCTTTTCAACTTGGCAGGCAGTAACTAGTGGGGTGCCACAGGGATCGGTGCTGGAACCCCAGCTACTCACAATATATATTAATGATTTGGATGAGGGAACAAAATGTAACATCTCAAAGTTTGCAGATGATACCGAGTTAGGTGGGAGCATGAACTGTGATGAGGCGTGCAGGGATCCTACAGCATGATCTGGACAGGTTGGGCGAGTAGGCAAATCAATGGCAGATGCAGTATAATTTGGAGAGTGTGAGGTTATTCATTTTGGAAGTAAAAACAGGAAGGCAATATTACTACCTGAATGGTTGTAAATTGGGAGAGGGGAGTGTGCAGCAGGACCTGGGTGTCCTTGTGCAACATTCGCTGAAGGTAAGCATGCAGCTGCTAGCAGGCAGTAAAGAAGGCTAATGGTACGTTGGCCTTCATTGAGAGAGGTTTCGAGTATAGAAGCAGGGATGTCTTGCTGAAATTGTACACGACCTTGGTGAGGCCACACCTGGAGTACTGTATGCAGTTTTGGTCTCCTTCTCTGAGGAAGGATGTTCTTACTCTCGAGGGAATACAGCGAAGGTTTACCAGACTGATTCCAGGGATGGTGGGACTGTCATATGAGGAGAGATTGACTAGGTTGGGATTGTTCTCGCTGGAGTTTAGAAGAATGAGGGGTTATCTCATAGAGATTTATAAAATTCTAACAGGACTAGAAAGAGTAGATGCGGGGAAAATGTTACCAATGATGAGTGTGTCTAGAACCAGGGGTCACAGTCTGAGGATTCAGGGTAAACCATTTCGGACAGAGATGAGACATTTCTTCACCCAAAGAGTGGTAAGCCTGTGGAATTCATAACCACAGAAAGTAGTTGATGCTAAAACATTGAAGGTATTCAAGAGGCGGCTAGATATAGCACTTGGGGAGAATGGGATCAAAGGCTATGGGGAGAAAGTAGGATTAGGCTATTGAGTTGAATGATCAGCCATGATCGTGATAAATGGCGGAGCAGGCTCGAAAGGCCAAAAGGCCGCCTCCTGCTCCTATCTTCTATGTATCTATGAGGCTGACAAGCTGCAGCCGCATATGCACACTTCCCTCCCCACACACACCATCCCAGCCAACAAGAAAGCAGTAAACGCACATCCAGAGGTTCACTCACGCAGAACTGGAGATGCTGCTAGACGCTGTTGTGTTATGCTGCTTCGGATAACACAGGCTGCTACTTGATGTAGTCTGAACTCAAGGATGCTCCAGACTCTGAAATGAGTGCAACGTGTTTATTGAACTATTAACACAGTTCTCACATGAGTTTGACTCTGCTAATCTAACTGTAGTAACTCAGTCTAACCGTACCAGTTTGCTCTAAGCCACATGCTGGGGTGTGATGCAGCTGATCAACCCTGTCTAACTCTCTAGATGTCTGTCTGTGGAAAGAGGCAGGGTGTGAGTGCCTCATCCCTTTTATAGTGTTTATGTCATGCCCCCTTGTGGTGATGCCACCTCTGAATGTCCTGACTGCCCATTGGTTGTGTCATATTCTGAGTGTTCATTGGTTGCATGTTTGCATATCATGACATCTCCCCTTTTTTTTTAGATGTATATACATGTGAATGTGTCTGTCTAATGCAGTGTTCTTCAAACTCGGGGGCACGACCCGCGGGTGGGTCGCCGGTGGGTATCGGGAGGGTCGCAGAGCCGTCCTTCACGGCGCTCCCGTTCGCGCAAATCCCCATGCAACAGCCGGCTTTTAATAATGCCGGCTTCAAGCGGCCTTGAAAATGGCTGCGAACATGTAAAAAAAATTTGGCCGCAGTGCGCCCGCATGATCATCGGCGCGCATGCGCAAATCAATGCGCATGCGCACCGATGATCGGGGGCGCATGCGCAATGCAGCCGCTTTTTTTAAAAAACGGTCTCAGCTTAATCACTCATTTGTGCATGCACAATTTATCATTTCACTTCATTGTTCCTTGATTGCCTGGAGTAATTTTAAAAGGTGCAATGGAATAAGTAGTTTATGTGTGTAATGGTCCTGTCTCCATTTATATGAGAATAAAAAGAATGCAAATCATGATTAGTCGTACTCATCCTTGCATTACCTTTTTCACAATGATATTTCCATGCTCATCTGTGTACTGTTCCTCTGTAACCATTTTTTTTCTCATTTATTTTATTCATTTTATTTTTTATTTTTTTTACAAGTTCGGGGGGGAGGGGTTAATTTAATAAAATTTTACGGAAGAAATGCAGAACTTTGGACAGTTGGAGACTCCATACTTTCCGACACAGGAAGGTGTCACCTTCATCCACCAGGTTCCATTGGAGGAGCGTGTACGAGGGCCAAAGGGACCCAAAACCATTTCCTCCATTTTTGTCAGCAGCAAACAAGGTAAGAGAAAATGGTGGGTCGCTCAGGTCGGCAGGCGTGGGTCGCGAAGGTCGGCCGGCTCGGGTCGCGCAAGTCGGCTGGGTTGGGTCCCGAAGGTCGGCCGGTTGGTAAAAATGGGTCCCCAAAAAAAAAGTTTGAAGAACACTGGTCTAATGTGACTGACTGAGGAATACAGAAAAGAACAAACAAAATAGTCCCTGAAGCTTGCATCTGATCCTCGGAGGCCGCCGGAGAGGTGGTGGAGGGGATGGCGGTGTCTTGACAGGCGAGTGGGAGGCACGACTGGTGGCCTCGTGGTTCGAGGTGTCTGGAGGCGGCAATTCGACATGTAGAAATGGAGGGAAAGTGGTTGTCGGCAAGCAACTTTTCGCAGTGTGCTTCGATTCCTTCGCAAATGGAGCCATCAGCCATATGTATGACATAGGATCTGGGCACGGCCTGTCAAACAACGACAGCCGGAGCAGACCACCCACCATCCGGTATCTTGATCCTGACCGTGTCTGCCGGGGATAGCAGGTCCAGGTCGGTGGCATGTGCGTCATAGCCCTGCTTCTGGCTGTCGCGAAGCTGCTGCATCTTCTGCAGCACCGGGAAGTGATCAAGGTTGGGCAGGTGTATGGCTGGAAGCGTCGTCAGCAGGTCCCTGTTCATCAGCAGTTGAGCTGGCGACATGCCGGTGAACAAGGGAGTTGCCCGGTACGCAAGTAGTGCAAGGTGTTTGTCGGAAGCGGAGTCCGAGGCCTTGCGGATGAGCAGCTTAACAATGTGCACCCCTTTTTCGACTTTGCCATTGGACTGCGGATAGAGCGGACTGGAGGTGATATACCTGAAATTGTAGCTCATGGCAAACGTGGACCATTCTTGACTGTGGAAGCACGGGGCCATTGTCACTCATGCCGGTGTTTGGGATGCCATGCCGTGAGAATGTCTCTTTACACGCTTTGATGACGGTCCATGAGGTGAGGTCTGGCAGCTTCAGCACCTCAGGATAGTTCAAAACGTAATCGATGATTAAGATATAGTCGCAACCATTTGCGTGGAATAGCTCAATGCCAACCTTGGACCACGGAGAGGTCTCTAGGTCATGTGGTTGGAGCGTCTCCTTGCTCTGCGCTGATTGGAACCTCTGACAGGTTTCGCAGTTCAGTACCATGTCCCTGATGTCCTGGTTGATGCTGGGCCAGTAGACAGCTTGCCGGGCCCTGCGTCTGCACTTTTCTACGCCCACGCGTCCCTCATGAATCTGCCGCAGCACCGTGCTCTGGAGATGTAGCGGGATGACTATCCTGTCCAGCTTGAGCATGGTGCCGTCAATCAGCGTCAGGTCGTTCTTGACGTTGTAGAATTGAGGGCATTGCCCTTTCTGCCAGCCATTGCTGAGGTTGTGGATGACTCGCTGCAACACAAGATCTTTGGCCGTCTCTTCTCGGATGAGAACAATCTTCTCATCTGTTGCCCGGAGAATGCTTACACACAGTTGTACCTACAATTCAATGTGCTGGATAATCTCCAATGGTTCACTGGGTGCGTTGACGGAGCGGGACAATGCACCGGCGACGATGAGCTCCTTGCCAGGTGTGTACACCAAATTGAAATCATACCTCCGGAGTTTGAGAATTCTCTGCAAACGAGGCGTCATGTCTTCAGGTCCTTTTGGATGATGTGGACCAGAGGCCTATAATCAGTCTCAACAGTTGGCAAGCAGTAGACATAATCATATAATTTGAGGATGCTGGTGAGAAGGCCTAAACACTCCTTCTCAATCTGCACATATCTGGTCTCAGTGGGTGTCATTGCCCGTGACGCATATGCTAATGGTACCCAGGATGACGTGTCATTTCTTTGAAGTAACACCGCCCCAATGCCATCCTGACTCGCATCTGTGGATATCTTGGTCTCTCGGTCTGGGTCAAAGAATGCCAGGACTGGTGCAGTGGTGAGCTTGGCTGTCAGCTCCAGCCACTCTGTTCAGTGCTCCGCCTTCCACTCAAAGGCAGTTGATTTTTCACCAGGTTGCATAGGGCCGTGGTGTGTGTGTGGCCAAATTTGGAATGAACATGCCAAGGAAATTGACCATTCCAAGGAAGCGCAGTACTGCCATCTTGTCCTCGGGGACTTTCATTGCCTGGATGGCTTTAATTTTGTCTGTGTCCGGGCGCACACCCTGTTGCGAAATCTGATCGCCCAGGAACTTCAGCGTGGATGTCCCAAAACAGCACTTGGACCTGTTTAGCTTCAGGCCATGTTCATGTATGCGTCGGAATACTTTCTTGAGTCGCGACACATGTTCCTCTGGGGTTGTGGACTAGATTATATCATCAACGCCGACACGAACCCCTTCTATTCCCTCCATCATCTGTTCCATGATACGATGGAAAATCTCTGATGCCGAGATGATGCCAAATGGCATTCGGTTGTACCAGAAGTTGCCAAAAGGCTTGTTGAAGGTGCAGAGCCTTCTGCTGGATTCTTCAAGTTGGATTTGCCAAAATCCTTGGGATGCGTCCAATTTTGTGAAGAAGTGCGCGTGTCACTCGTGATTTCTTCCCTCTTCGGGATGGGGTAATGTTCCCGCATAATGTTTTTGTTTAGATCCTTGGGGTCATGCAGATGTGTAGGTCCCCTGAAGGCTTCTTTACGCACACCATCAAGCTGACCCAGTCGGTTGGTTCAGTGATCTTGGAGATGATTCCTATTTGTTGTAGACTCGTGAGCTCTGGCTTCAGGCACTCTTTCAGTGGGGCAGGGACACGTCGTGGTGTGTGGACCATTGGCTTGGCATCAGGCAGCAGTAGAATCTTGTACTCATATGGCAGCATGCCCATCCCGCTAAATGCATCTGGGCACTAGGTTAGGATGTTGTTGATGCTGGCCTGAAGATCCGAATGGGACGGCGTCGTGGTGTAGATCCTTTGAATGAGGTTCAATTTCTTGCAGGCGTGCGCACCGAGCAGGGACGCCCTGTCTGGTTTAACAATCTCAAAGCGTAAGCTTGCTTGGGTGTCGGCCGGACACCTGCAGATGGCAGGACCCCAGTGCCTTGATTACATTTCCATTGTAGTCCACGAGTTTGCAGGCAGCTGGAAGGATTGTGGGGGGCTTCATGATTCTCTTGAAGTCTACCTGCAAAATCAGGTTGGTGGAGGCACCTGTGTCCAGTTTGAACTGGATGGGACAGTGGTTGATCTTCATCACTGCATGCCATTCGTCCTCGGAATCCACGGCCAGGATTGATTGGACTCGCGATGTGTCCGGTGTGGCGTATTTGTACTTTGTAATAATGCCCACTCGGTCAGTGTTGTCCAGGTATTCATCATCTGGATCCGTCGGCCTGCCTGGATCAGAGTCATGCATTCGGTGTTGCACACTTCTGATGCGCCGCTGTCGGAATTGGGAGCGCTGGCTCCTGACTGGTGGTGCAGATCTACACAGGGCTGCATAGTGGTTTAGTTTCCAACAGTTTAAACAGCGTTTGCCTCTTGCAGGGCAGGTTTTTAAAAAATGGGCAGTGCCGCAGTTCGTACACGTCATGCGTCAGTACGTCGTTGCGCATGCGTGGTGCAGTTCTCAGACGTCTGCACCTGCGCAGTGCGGTTTTTGGCCGCTTCGTGTTCCCGATTGCATTGCGCATGCGTCGGGCTCCGGGAAGAGCACGTGAAATGGCTGCTTTCGTCAATGTGGAGGTGCTGCATCCGGGTGATGGCCTGAACACTCTCCACCTTTCTGGGAGGCTTGTTTTTCACTTTCTGCCGTTTTGTACTGTGAATAGCGATTTTTAGAGTGCTCATGCACAGTACACGTTTCAATCGCGACTGGCAGGGTCATGTGCTTGATTTTCAACAATCCTCTCGCAGAGGATCAGAGTGGACTCAAAAACAATTTGGTCTCTGATCATGGAGTCAGTGATATCACTGAAGTTGCAGGATTGCGCTAGGAGTCTAAGGTTGGTTAGTTAGGAGCTGAAGGATTCGCCTTTACCTTGCATCCTCTGCTTGAAGATGTAGCGCTCGAAGATTTTGTTGGTGTCCACCTCGCAGTGGCTGTCGAATTTGTCCAGGATGGTTTGGTACTTCGGTTTGTCCTGCCCTTCAGAAAAGTGAAAGGAGTTGAAGATCTCTATCGCATGGTCACCCGCAGTGGTGAGTAGAAGAGCTATCTTCCGAGCATTGGTTTCGCCATTGAGGTCGGATGCTTCCACGGATAGTTGAAATTTCTGCTTGAATGATCGCCAGTTGGCACTAAGATTGCTGGTGGTCCTTAGCTGATGAGGAGACTGAATCTTGTCCATTGTGCCTCTATTCAGTAGCTGGTTGTCACGGAACTTGCTGAGTTGAACTAAATAGATTGAACAGTCACTCCTGGTATCATGTTGTGTTCTGCTGCTTCGGATAACACACGCTGCTACTTGATGCAGCCTGAACTAAAGGATGCTCCAGACCCTGAAATGAGTTCAACGTGTTTAGTGAACTATTAACACAGTTCTCAAATGAGTTTGACTCTCTGCTAATCTAACTGTAGTAACTCAGTCTAACTGTGCCAGCTTGCTCTCAGCCACGTGCTGGGGTGTAATGCTGCTGATTAACCCTGTCTAACTCTCTCGATGCCTGTCTGTGGAAAGAGGCAGGGTGTGAGTGCCTCATCCCTTTTATAGTGTTTATGTCATGCCCCCTTGTGGTGATGCCACCTTTGAGTGTCCTGACTGCCCATTGGTTGTGTCCTATTCTGAGTGTTCATTGGTTGGATGTTTGCATATCATGACAGGTGCCGTGGAGGAGACCTGTTCCGCGGGGTGGGAAGAGATTGGCAGCCACCACCGATCGCCGTGCTTAGACGTAGGTGGCAGAGGTGGTCAGCGCCATGGGCAACGCCGTTCAGATTGGCCAGCAGTACAAGAAAAAACTTGCACA
The DNA here is from genome assembly GCF_902713615.1 of Scyliorhinus canicula. NCBI lineage: Eukaryota > Metazoa > Chordata > Chondrichthyes > Carcharhiniformes > Scyliorhinidae > Scyliorhinus > Scyliorhinus canicula. The sequence continues at coordinate 39,414,884 of NC_052165.1, read as the reverse complement.
CCTCCTCAGTGCAGCCAGGGTGAGTAAGGCAGCCTTGTGCCCCTGGCACCAAACCCCATCCCCCACACCTGTAACCCTCCCCCCCCCCCCTCTCCCCTGGCCCCCCACCCAGAGGGCAGCCGAACCCCTACCCTGCACCACATGGGGGGGGCAAAGAGCAGAGGGCACTGGACATGGTCGGTGGGCCATTGAAGAAAGGGCAATTGGAGGTCGGCATAGACAAGGAAATGAGACTCCGCTGAGTTGCATTCCCCATGGTACGAGTGTCACCACCCCCCACCACCACCCCCACACCACCATCCCCTCCCCCAGACCACCCTCATCCTCACTCTCACCACACTCCCGTCCCCCCATCCCACAATACAATCGCACGGTGTGTCTTGTAACTTGTAGAAGTTCCTCGTGATGGAGTGGGCCCTCCTTGTGTCCCCGGCCCCAGACACAGACAGAACCCCAGGTACTGGCAGATACAAGGATGACACTGACACGGACGGGAGCCCTCAACCTGCATCCCAGGACAACCCGGAGCTCGAGTCCAGGATGACGCTGATTCACAGTAACCTTATTGCAGTGTTAATCTAAGCCAAGATTATTACTATTATTTCCCATCACAGCTGTCTCCAACATCCTCCACCATCCCAAAGACACTCACCTCGGTTGGGCACTTTAGTGAAGAGGCTCCTCGGACACTATTTGGTGCTCACTACTCAAACACATGCTCCAGTACAGAAGGTGGAGGTAGGAACTCCCGAGGGGGCGGACGGTCAGAGGGCGGGCTGTCCCCAGGGACTAGCTGCCGTCCAGACGGGTTTTGGGCTTCTGGAATGGGCGGTCCCATCGATTGTGGAGATGCAGAGCCAGGGACTATATGAGGGTTGTCGGCGAGCATCCAGAACCTGCAGGTGCAGTTGGAGGAGTCCAACCGCGTGCAGGAACAGGAGGTGGTGCCGACCTTGTGTGGCGGCCAGGCCAACACTGCACAGGTTGCGTACGTGGTGGAGGCCTTGGGGGGGGGGGAGGTTTTGGCCAAGGATCACATGTCCAAGGCCTGAGCCACTCTGTGCAGGCAGTGGTTGATGCCCAAACTGCACACCTGTTTCCTTTGCCATTGCTGTTGCGGTTTAAAATGTCTCCGCGTACCATTTGGTTACTGGGAGATGGTTCTAATTGTTACAAATTGGGTAAAATTAAAATTAAAAATGAAATTGGGATTAAAAAAGGGGGAATTGATAAGGGCAGTTGTCTGACGGGGGGTTTGATATGCAAATCAACATGCCAGTGAGAAGTGTTTACCTATGTGACTAGGGGAAAACAATGGGGTGTAGAAGAGGTAACTTCAAAGTGGAGAGATGATGAGGTTAGCATTTATATGCTATAATCCAGGTCCACAGGGTAGGTAACATCAAAGGGAAAGAGTGATTATATTTATAGCACAAAAACTGGAGAAAGGGACACAGTAGAGGCAGCTATCATCATAGTCATACCCAGCTGCAGAAAACAGTCTCCCCTGAGAAAAAGTTAGCGCTAAAAGAGCAGCTGGTCAAAATCAAAAACGTATCATATTTTTTCTTTTAAGTTAATAAATATTCTTTATTAATTGATCACAAAACGACTGGACTTTTCCTCACTGGTTTGCATATTTTTTCTCACATTATATCAAATTGGAAATATATACCACTACAAACTTGGTGTTCCAAGTTACCCTCCTGGGTTTTGGAATACCCTAGTATTTAACATCAGCGGAATTTGTAACACAATTGCGATAGACCTGTTACCATTTTGGTGGATTGGTAACCCTTACACTAGCCATTGGCAAGTCGTCTCCAGGGACTTGATGGGTTTGGCTCTCGGTTAGGGCCAGTCTCTAAGATGTAGGAGCAGAAGTAGGCCTTTTGCATATCGAGTCTGCTCTGTCATTCAATGAGATTATGACTGATCTAATACGTTAATCCTCAACTCCACTTTCCCGCATTATCCCCATAACCCTTGATTCCTTTACTGGTTAAAAAATGTCAATCTCAACCTTGAACATACTTAACGACCGAGCCTATACAGCTCTCTGCGGTAAAGAATTCATCAGATTTACTACCCTCTGAGAGAAGAAATTCCTCCTCATCTCTGTCAAATTTAGTGTACCCAATTAATTTTTTCTAATTAAGGGGCAATTTAGCGTGGCCAATTCACCTACCCTGCACATCTTTGGGTTGTGGGAGCGAAACCCACGGGGAGAATGTGCAAACTCCACACAGTGACCCAGAGCTGGGATCAAACCTGGGACCTTGGCGCCGTGAGACAGTAGTGCTAACCACTGCACCATTGTGCTGCCCTTTCTCATGTCTGTCTTAAATGTGCGCCCCCTTACTCTTGAATTATGTCCTCTGGTCCTAGACTCCCACAAGCGGGAGCAACCTCTTAGCACCTACCTGGTCAAGCCTCCTGAGAATCGTATATGTCTCAATAACGTCACCTCTCATTCTCCAAAATTCCAATGAGTACAGGCGCAACCTACTCAACCGCTCCTCACAAGAAAATCCCTCCATACCCATGATTAACCTAGTGAACCTTCTCTGGACTGCCTCCAATGGCAGTGTATCTTTCCTTAGATAAGCGGACCTGTTCACAGCCAGAGAAGAAATGGGTAGTTGTTTATGCAGATTGACTACCCATGAAATAGTGGAATGGGCAGCTGCAATTGAACACACAAAAGTGCAAAGTGATACATTTTGGTAGGGAGAATGAGGAGGTGCAAAAAGTAGTAGAATTTTAAAGAGGATACAGGACAGAGAAACCTGGGGGTGCACATAAACAAACCTTTAATGATAGTTGGGCAAGTTGAGACTGCAGTTAAATAAAGCATATTAGCTTTATTGATAGAGGCATAGATTACAAAAGTTGTAGTGCTAAACCTTTATAAAACACTGATTAGGCCTCACAGCGGGGTACTGTGTCCAGTCTGGTCATCACACTTTACAGAAGGATACCAGTTAAGACCTGGAGAGGAGGCAGATTTACTCGAGGAGGGATTTCAGTTACATGCAAAGGCTGAAGAAGCCTGCTTTGTTCTGCTTGGAGTAAAGAATGTTAAGCGGGCATTTGATCGAGGTATTCAAAATCATGAACGAATGAGCAATTAAGGAGGAACTGTTTCCATTGGCAGGAGGGTGGGCAACCAGAGAACACCGACTTCAGCTAATTGGCAAAAGAGCCAGAGACATCAGAGCAGAGCGAATGTTGTGATTGAAATGAAAAATGAAATGAAAATCGCTTATTGTCACAAGTCGGCTTCAAATGAAGCTACTGTGAAAAGCCCCTAGTCATTGCCTGAAATGCTGGTGTAAGCAGTGGGTTGGACAAGTATTTGAAGGGAAGATGTTTACAGGACTGTGGATCAGGAGCACGGGAGTGGGATAAATTGGAGAGCTCTACCAAAGAGCTTTACCGGGGGAACAGTGGGCTTAATGGCTTCTTTCTGTGCTGTATGATTATATGATTGAGATTGAGTTTTCAAATGTGACTATCATTTTCCCTAGTTAACTATTGTAAAGTTGGCAATAGGAATTTAGTAATCAGTTTGGCTCATTTTAATTGGCTTCCCTTTGTCTACAGCAGATGGTGTCAATAATTAGCTGGAACAACAGTTCGCCAGGTGTCACTACTCATTTGCTGAGCTTCATTTTCTTGCTAAGTGTTTTAATCTAGGGGTGAATTTGAATACGGGTGGCAGTGAGGTTCAAGGAGGCAAAGTCCACAATTAGAAACAAGTACAGCCACTAAAGCTTTTCATTCGTGTCATTCCACTTTACAATAGATACTTGTGTTTTGACCTCCTAAAGCATCATGAATATGCAAGCTTTATTTTTGTCTAGCATTTCAGGCCGAGCCCGAATTATATCTCGTTGAGATTCTAATGATTCCTGGGTAAAGGCAGAAAGGGCTTTCAGGATCAAATGTTGCAGCATGAGGAAGCATTAGCATGAAAGAAAGAAAGGAAGAATAAACAAATCAACGTGATAGAGACATAATGGCACAGAATGTGGCCATTCGGTCCATCGTTAAATCCATGCTGGCTCTCTGCAGAGGAATCCTGCCAGTTCCAGTGCCAAATACAGAAAGATTAACGAGGGGGACTAGTGAAAAGATCGAAGGAGAGAATTCTTATTTCATCCATGACTCCAAAACTATTCATAATACCCGAGTAAAGAAAACCAATGATTGTACACCTCCCACCCTTCATGTAACGAAATAGCCCAATGAGCATAATTAAACAAAATCTGACACCAAGCCATGTCGGAGGTGTTAGGTCAGAAGCCCAGAGATATGTTTCAAGGAACATTGGGAAGGAGAAAAGAGAGGAAAGAGGCCGGAGGGAGGTTTGGGGAAGGAATTCCAGAGTCTGGGCCTTGGCAGCTGAAGGCACAGCCATTAGGACCTCCCAAGTGGCCAAGGTAAACCTGATTTTCTGAGTACCTATCAGCTGTGTGAGACTCTGTCCATGCAGAATGCCTCGAGGTTGCCGGAGAGACAGAAATATAACATCGACTCCTGCTCCCTCTAACTGACAGGGTGACTCTTGGAGGGCTGACTTGACTAAACAAAGCTCACATCTCACTGAGCAAAGCCTTAAGCAAGACAGTTCACATAGCCAAAGAGAACAAGTCTGTCACCCGGCATGGAGAGCAGCGGGCCGAGATGCATTTTGACAGTTGAGAAGAAAAAAACGTTGCAAAGGCAGAAAATCAGGAATTTTAAAAAAGCAAACAAATTGCTGGAAGCACAAGTCTATTGGCATCTGAACACGCTAGAATTTCAGCTGTAGACCTTTTGTCAGAGCTGGGGAGTAAGCACAGAAGTAAGCCAAAACTGGATAAAAATCAGGGAATGTTGCAAACTGGGAGGAGAGAACATCTACTGGAAGACATGAATTCAGTCTCGTCTCAGAGAGCTAATGAGTTGAGTGGCCAAAACGAAGATTTTTTTTCAAACCAAGAAAACAAAGTTGAAACTGGTTGATGATTTGCAAATAAAGTCATCTCTCAGTAAGACAGTGACAAGGCCCAAGATACCCGTCGGGACACGGATAACCCCATAATGAATTGAGAGTGGATACAGAACTTGAATCTTGCTGAACAGAGAGACATGTTGCTGAAGTTTTCCATCTTGCACTCACCAGGACAAATGCAAGAAAACCAAATTTCAAATGATCACAACAATTTATACTGCAGGGGAAAAGGGTGCTGATTGGTTAGCAAATCAACTCTGATTGGTCGAATCATTACCAGTGAGTAAGTAACAGGAACTTTAAGCTCCCGAAGCTCCCAGATATTTCAGAAAAGGCACATGGCTTAAGCACGTTCCTTTTGTATTTTGAATGAATGTCTGTCACTTCTAGCAAGTGTAAATGAGCCGCATTATGAACTCGATTGATTAACGTAAATTGATTGTTAGTGTAGCTATAAGCGCACTCAGGATTGTTCAGAAAGTGCCTCCCAATCGCGGAATCACAGTGTTCCTTCAGTTGTGCGTGACAGGCAGGGTACGGACTGCAGCCGATAAGGCTGCGATTACAAAACCCGAATCAAAACATCTACTGTTAGCTGTATCCAGGAGATCCTAACCCTGAAACACACTTGAGTAAATGATGCAGCTGAAAAACTCTACAAGATAACCACTCGGTCAAGGCGAGACAAGGGAGACCCGGCCCCCACACTTACCAACTCCCCCCCAGACAGAATTTTTGCTGGGAAGGTGTCCTCTATCTTCTGCATTAAAATACGATTTGGAAGTTTCAATACCATCTAGCACAAAATTGGCAATCGGGTTCATCACGTGGGAGATAGGGACAGTGTAACGAGACTGTCCTTTGGCAGTTGGTGCACTCTGTGGGTGAGATTACAGAAAGCTTTACCCTACACTTGACTTTGCAATTCCTGACATGAAACCACTTGGCGCTGACAGTCGGTGCCTTCAATCCAATTGCTGAGAGCAAAGGACAAACAGATACACGGCACAGGGACACTGGATATAAATTAAAGCAAAAAGACTGAAATCTAATTGAAAGACACCGGTCAGAAACCAGGCTATCAATTCCCAGTTTGGGAGTTCTAATACCACTGCTGCAAGTATTGAAACAGAGTTAGAAAAAGGCCTGACAAACTGTGATCTGGCAGCAGGAATACATGGAACCTGTGTTACCAGATTTTGCAGTCACACGTGTGAATTTATATATAGGAAAATATATGTGTAGAGAAAACTGGGCCAGTTTTTAATAATAGCACTTGCCAGGTTTGAGGCTTTCGAACATTCAGTGAAAGTTAACAGTTGATGAGGAACCGCACAATCTTACTCCCTTTCCGAGTTCTACAGCCCTCTTTAAGGCTAAAAATACCCAGCATGTGTTATCATAAAATCCCCAGCGTTAAGGTCTAAGGAAGAAAAATAACAAAAGGGACAAATGGCTTTAGCAGTTTGGCAGCCCATCTTCCAAGTTATCTGGGACAACTCGGCAAGGTTTGAGAAGCATTGCCGGAAATCCTAGCACAATCACACCAGGGATTTCACACAAATAGACCCATCAACTTATACCTCAAACTCAACGTTTCTACATTTGGACATTTTTGAATGGGTTATATCTTAGGCCAAGACAAATTAATTTTTACGCCCCCACAAAGTGGAGTCTTGAAGCTTTTTATCCGTGTTCTGAAAACATGGGCCGCTGTTTCAACTGCCAGCAGGGTTGGGGCCTGGTGTGGGCACAGTTTAAAGATAGCAGGCAGAATATTCTACCCTCTATACTGACATGTTTGGAGGCAGAGAGGGCATTTAATTGTCTGGGAGGGTGATGGGTGAGCATTTTCCCCCCGATTAAGTCCATGGCCAGAAAGCCCACGATCGCCTGCCTGTCCCACCATCAATTAATTGCATGAGCAATTAATGACCACTTAAGGGCCTCTGTCTGCCCTTGCTGTTATCAATCCAGCTGCGAATTGCCCTGTTGCCACATGGGGAGCAAATCAAGTAAATCTGTGCGCATTGCTTTTCCCTGAGGGGAGATGGGGGTCAGTGATTGGCCAGCAGCTCTTGGTAGGCAGGATCTCCTTCTCTAGGTCCTGATCCAGAGAAAAGGCCTGTCAATGGCCTCTCAATTGCCCAATTGGTTGGTGGTTCAACAGACCATCCAAAAGGAGCAAAGAAGGTTTCTCACCAGATTGGTACATGGTGGGTGAGATCCCTGTCACCTCCGCAAGACTCCACTTTGCAGTCTCGGAGGTTGTCACGGGATCCCAACGCATCCGGGACAGTCTGAAATTTTCAAAGTGTGGATGGGTGGGGGAGGGAACCCGCTCGTCACCAATTAACATCCCATTAAGCTCATTTGGGAATTTGTTAATGGGCTGGTGGGGTTGCTTGCTCTTCAAATTTTCAATGAAGGTTTCAACTAATCCAAACAATCTGGTGCATGTTGGTGCATGGGTGATGTTGGGTTCCATGCAGGGTGAAAGGAGAGCATTGTTTTGAAGCTGAAAATGATCAGGCTCCCAGGTATCTTGCAGCAGATCAAGTTGCGTGCTTCCATGCTGTAAACATCTAAGCGTTACTTCATTTCTGCCCAGTCTCATGCCGTCATATTTTAGGTTTATATTTAGATTAGATTATATTTAATTATATTTTATCCTTCTGAGGAGCTACGAGTTTCCTTGGGCAAGGCAGTAACAGGCCCCAACATGGCTGCCATCTGTCTTTGCCACCGGTGCCAGGCTGGCAGCTCCCGATCCCTGCAGGTGTTTGGCACCATTAATTGGGAGCCAGGAGCCTCTTGACAAATTAGGGCACTCGCATTTAAAAATAACATTGTGTGAACAAAGTAGTTAAGGTGCAGGTGGGGATTGGGAATTCATCCAGGTGTTGTGCCCTTTCTTTAGGCCCCGTAACTGTTAGTTCTCCTTCTCAAACGTCTCATAGTTCTCTCAAGGACCACTTCTAACCAAAGCCTCAACAATTAATATTACCTCTGTGCACCCATGTCCACGTGGATATTGCAACACCACAAATCCCATTCCTCTCCTCTGATAAACTCTTTCCTCAGCACATCAAAACACTCCCTGGACACACTTGGAATCACTTGTTCAAATGTTAGCGCTAAAACAGTTCAGATTTTAACCCCTTGACAGAGACAGGGGTCGCCCATTTAAGACTGAGATGAAGAGGGATTTCTTCCCTCAGAGAGTAGTGGATCTGTGGAATTCTTTACCTCAGAGAGCTGTAGACGCTGGGTCATTAAGTATGTTCAAGGCTAAGATAGACAGTGTTTTAATCAGTATGGGAATCAAGGGTTCTGAGGATATGGCAGGAAAGTGGAGGTGAAGACCATCATATCAGATCATGATGAGGAGATGCCGGCGTTGGACTGGGGTGAGCACAGTAAGAAGTCTTACAACACCAGGGTAAAGTCCAACACGTTTGTTTCAAACACGAGCTTTCGGAGCACTGCTTCTTCCTCAGGTGAATGAAGAGGTATGTTCCAGAAACATATATATAGACAAATTCAAAGATGCCAGGCAATGCTGAGAATGCGAGCATTTGCAGGTAATCAAGTCTTTACAAATCCAGAGATAGGGATAACCCCAGGTTAAGGAGGCGTGAATTGTCTCAGGCCAGGACAGTTGGTAGGATTTCGCAAGCCCAGGCCAGATGGTGGGGGATGAATGTAATGCGACATGAATCCCAGGTCCCGGTTGAGGCCGCACTCATGTGTGCGGAACTTGGCTATAAGTTTCTGCTCGGCGATTCTGCGTTGTAACGCGTCCTGAAGGCCGCCTTGGAGAACGCTTACCTGGAGATCAGAGGCTGAATGCCCTTGACTGCTGAAATGTTTCCCGACTGGAAGGGAACATTCCTGCCTGGTGATTGTCGCGCGATGCTCGTTCATTCGTTGTCGGAGCATCTGCATGGTCTCGCCAATGTACCACGTTTCGGGACATCCTTTCCTGCAGCGTATAAGGTAGATAACGTTTGCCGAGTCGCACGAGTATGTACCGCGTACCTGGTGGGTGGTGTTCTCATGTGTAATGGTGGTATCCATGTCGATGATCTGGCACGTCTTGCAGAGATTGCCATGGCAGGGTTGTGTGGTGTCATGGTCGCTGTTCTGAAAGCTGGGTAGTGCTGCAAACAATGGTTTGTTTGCGGTTGAGCGGTTGTTTGATCAATCAAATCAGTCATGATCTCATTGAATGGCGGGGCGGAGCAGACTTGATGGGCTGAATGTCCTACTTCTGCTTCTATGTCTTCTGATATTGGGATGTTTATCCCAGTAACAATGTCAGGCATGTGACCTAGAACCTAACCTATCTTTCTTTCCAGGTCCTTCTCCCTCCCATGATGCATCTCTGGACTGAGATTTCTATTTTAATTATTCTTTCATGGGATGTGGGCATTGCTCGGGAGGCCAGCATTTGTTGCCCATCCCTAATTAGCCTTGAACTAAATGGATTGCATGGGCCATTTCAGAGGACTGCTAAGCTGCATTGCTGTGGATCAAGAGTCACATGTAGGCCAGACCAGGTAAAGATGGCCGATTTCCTTCCCGAAAGGACATTAGTGAACCAGACTGGGTTTTAAAACAAACAATGATAGTTGTCATGGCCACCATATTTATTATTAATTGAATCTAAATTTCACCAGCTGTTCTGAATGGATCTGAATCCATGTCCACAGAGCATCAGCCTGGGCCTCTAGGTTACTACCAGTGGACCATCACTACATCACCATCTACACCAGAATGGGCATCCTGCCCCAAAGACTGGATCACCAGCGGACCAGAAGCTAATATGCTGTTGTATACTTTCTGCCATGTCTGTGATTATTTGAGTGGGATGCCAGGGAATGGGGTGGGGGTTGTAGGAGAGGAGTTTCCAGGTATACACACACATGTTTATCCTGACAGATAGATCTCCATCTAGCTGAACTTTAGCCACTGCCTCACAATGCCACTGACGTAAAGATAGCAGTCACATTCATGAAGCCCTAGTTGTTCTTTCAATGAGAGATTTGATAATGCTCTTGTCCTAGTCATCCTTCCTCCAAGGCAACTCTGAGTGTTGGATTCTAAGGACTGACAGACTAATTCAATTCAGACGATGTTCAGGGCGTGACCTCAACAGAGGCTTTTCCTTCGTGCCCAGCTGTTTGCCTACATGTGGTGTATGGTGCCCCGGTGGGACCTGCCCCTCGGACACTGGCAAGGTCACCATGGCCCAGATCTCTTCTGATAAGAAAGAGATGGCCGACTCAGTCAACGTTAAGCAGTGACGTGGTCACAGTGATCAGTCAGTTATCCATGATAGAATAACCACATGTATAAGAGAGCAGGGCTGGAGCCAGTTAAGCTGCACCCCAGAGTTTAATAATGACCAGCAGAAAGATGGTCAGGATCTGTCCGCGAATGTTGTTCAAAAAAGAGACCTATTGCTGAAGTTTTTCATCCTGCACTCATCAGGACAATCACAAGAATACCAAATTTCAAATAATCACAACAACTTATATTAAAGGAGAAAACGGTGCTGATTGATTGGCAAATTGACTCTGACTTTTTAAAATTTCACTTATACGATTGGCCAAGGCACTGCCATGGAGAAAGCATCAGGGAAACTATAGGCTCTCCAAAGGCTTTGACCAATCACAGTTAATTTGCCAACCAATCAGTGCCCTTTTGGTCAAAGTATGTGCACTTGAACAAAGATGCACAGGGCTAATGACGCCCATCAAACTGCGCCCAGCAAGAGTTATGTGATGATATGCTGTTGCTCGTTTTCGATCCCAACAGCGTCGCCAATACTGTTGCTAATATTAATGATAATGTTGGTGAACCACAAGCCTTCCCTTATAGCGATCAAATGACCACACAACCAGTTAGTTAGTTCAAAAGATGGTTTATTTACATACACAAGAGTTACCTCGACATGCAAACACAATATCTACTACAGGTTAAATTACACCTATCAACTACAATAACCTATTCTTAACTTCAGGGCGACCGGTACTGTGCAAATGGATAAGGCCTTTATCTGGATTTCACTTGGCTGGTTCAAAGAAAGTGGCTCTGTCTCTGCTGGGCTCCTCTGTCAGGTAGCGATTGTTGGTCTTGAACTTGGCTGGCTGTTCCTGCTACTGTTGGGCTGGCACAGGCCATATCCAAAAGAGACAGAACACATGGCTGTGTTCTCTTTTATCCCTCTGGGATTTCACGCTCTTTGGGGTGGTCCTTAACCTTGGACCCAATAGTTCGACAGGGCTCTGATCACTGTCTTCGATTTCGGCCAATGCCTTGGTGGTTGGGCGGGCCCTTAGCGGTCATTGACCTTGGCAGTTGGGCTTTCTGAGTAAAGGGAGTGGCACCGATCAGTCTGTGGCTGTATCGGTTGCTTGATTGGAGTTCTGTTATCCTGGGAAAATGGGCCATTAAAATTAAAACGAGCTCTGTATCTGTCTGAGCCCTTGGTTGGCCATAATTCCCATGGTCCTTTGCAGGTGGCCATCTTAGATGGCTACATCCCGTCCCCTTGATCCTGAATGTGAAGCGTGGCGGATCACTCTATTGATCCCATATTCATCCTTGGTGGACCGGTCACCCTTGGTCAAGGCAAGGCTCTACTCTACTCTATCCTATGGTTTGGGACATTTACCTAATATTTCGTTAATACATTCATAAATTAATTAATCTCTATCGGTCACTATAAAACATTTAATTTATCCGCACAGTTGATCTCTAGCTAACACTATCTAAGCTGCTCGCATGCTGCTGGTGGATATCAAAGACCTTACATACAGTACAAAATTTAAAACAGCAGCATCACATTTCTACTTAATCCTAATAAAGTTAAAGACGTACATGGTTTATTCTTAGCAGCGATTAGTATTTTGTTGAATTCCAAAGAAGGGGGATCGGACTGTATATATCGGGGAGCTGGAGGCTTTTGCTCGCCATTTACGGAGTCGCAGTGTCTGAATGACACTGCAGATTATTGAAATTACTAGAAAGGCCTCTACTATGTATGAAAGGGGGTTCCATTTGGCAATGTTTTCACACCAGGTGGGGGTTTCAATGTCTGTCTTTATGTGTAGTGTCCGGGCTGGGGGTGGCCTGTTGTGTGGTAGTGTTTGGGGCTGGTGTGGGGTTTGTAATGAATGTGTGTTGCACGCGCAGTTCCAGCAATGATCCAAACGCAGGTCAGCAGTCCTGCTTCTTCCTATGTTTTCTGTTTTCCGGGTAATCCTGGGGGTGCAAGCATTGTATCTGTTATTATCTTTGGTTAATATCTCATTTTATTAGTCTTTCCTTACTCCAATTACCCGTTATGATTGTCATCATGTGTGACTCCCTCATTGTTTTTTTGAAATACCATTTTGGAGACAAGAAATGCAGATTTTTAAAGTACAAAGACTCTCGCAGCTGGTGGTCGATGTGGGGAGTGGGTGGATAATTTATTCGACCAGTCTTTTCTTTACTTGCAACCAGTGGTGGTTGAGGCTTATCTTAAGCAGCCAAATTTCAGGGCGGACAGTTTTATAGTGTTTCATCCCAGTGTTCAGAGGTAGTTCGCGTGTAGCAGCGTGTATAGCAACCAATTGTGTCATATGTGTAAACAGCAGGTGGGGAGCGACCAGGGGGTCGCAGGAGGTAAAGAAAAGAAGGGGTGAGCATATAGACCGTGGCAAAATGCATTCTTTAAATCACAACCAAAGAGAGAGCAGAGAAGGTGAAACTAAGGCCGGCCAAAGACAGTGCAGAGTGTAGAGAACCATTCCGGAGCGTATGAAGTGACAGGAACACGAGGTGCGTGTGGGCAGATGCAGGATAAGAATGGGTGGAATCCCCGGGTAGGGCGGGGGTTAGTGCCGTTACTCCACTACCCGAGCTTAACTGACCGGATGCATTTGGGGTCCTCAGGTAGGGCGGGGACCAGTGCCGTTACTCCCTACCTGGGTGATCTGGGTGGACGGTAAATGTTTGTAGTCGTGCGGAAACTTGTCATAAAGACTGGGAGAACAGTGATGTGTTTCTCCGGCAAACCTGTGCCTTTAACTGTCATAGGGCATCGTATCCTCGAATCAGAAGAGTAATTGTGTGTCGGGCGACATGAATTAAAACCATGTAGTAGAAAAAAGAAGGAAAAAGACGGGCAGGCTCCATCAGAACTTGGGCACCTTAATACCTAGGCGGTGTCTCTTTCTCATCATCTGGACACCTCAGGGTTCTGTACCAAACAGCGTTGTAAAAGCATTACCGAAATGAGAGTCAGTATCTGAATCATCACCATCTCCTGGTTGCCAGACTCGTGTCTGCCATTTCTGTGCCATGGCCGGGTGGGCCGTCGGATGGTCCAAATTGTCGTGCCTTACTAGTCTGCAAGAGTTGTCGGGGCGCCAAAGAGGAGCTTGTTTGTCATGAGGCGTAGGGGTGGTGGGAGTGGAGGGCAAGTTACTGTGGTCGGGCGGTGGCCGTGGCAGTGGCTGGGGAGGGCATATAGGGGGTCAAAGATATCTAAGTTGTGGTTCCGGGGGCTGGGGTGACTGGTGGCAGAGAGATTGCGCCAGTGTTCAGGGATAGTAATCAAATCCGGGAGGCTTTCGCTGTTGTCAGAGTCAAGTTCAAGGTGAAAGTCCGTACCTGTGGGCGGAGACAAGTTTGGGTCTGTGGGCGTGGACGAGGGATAAATGCCGGCATGGCTGGGGGAGGGTTGGCGTAGGGGTAGGACTAGGTTGTTGATGGGCGGGGCATAATCGTCTCCTATTGCCAGAGAGATGTGGTGGGAGTGACTACATTGGGATCCGTAGACTTTGAGTTGGTTGATGTGGAACCAACCAGTTTTACCGTTGGGGTACGTTATCTTGTACACGGAGTGGTTCACTTTGTCGGAAATGGAATAGGGTCCTGCAAATTTTGGGGAGAGGAAAGAACTGGTAAAAGTGAAACCATTTCTTGCTGACCGACTTTGTACTCTACGGGGTGGACGGTTTTGTCAAAGCAGGCTTTACTCTGCTTCCTTCTAGCTCCTAATCGGGCAGCTGCAACGAGTTGTGCTGCTTTTTTAAAAAAAAACATTTTATTTTTATTTTTTTATAAATTTAGATTACCCAATTATTTTTTCCAATTAAGGGGCAATTTAGCGTGGCCAATCCACCTACTCTGCACATTTTTGGGTTGTGGGGGCGAAACCCGCGCAGACACGGGGAGAATGTGCAAACTCCACACGGACAGTGACCCAGAGCCGGGATCGAACCAGGGACCTCGGCGCCGTGAGGCGGTTGTGCTAACCACTAGGCCACCGTGCTGCCCCCGAGCTGTGCTGCTTTAATGTTATCTGTAACCTATTGAACTGCTTTTTCGTGGGTGAGGGCAGTTACTGTGGGGCTTGCCAAATCGAGGCTTACTAAATATTTAATACCCTTCATGGGCCGTCCGGTCACGAGAGTGTGGGGGATGAAACCTGTTGAACTGGAAAAGGTGTTCTGAAGAAACATGAGAGCAAGTGGGAGGACCATGTCCCACGTGCTATTGTTCTGTTGCACCATCTTCCTAATGGTTGCTTTTAAAGTTCTCTCAACAATGCCACTTGATTGGGGGTTTTATGCTACATGGAATTTTTGCCTGATCCCAAAAATTGTTAAAACATTTTGCATGACTCTGCCGGTGAAGTGGGAACCTTGGTCTGACTCAATGCTGCGGGGGAGACCCTAGCGTGTGAATATTTGTTGGGTCAAAATCTTAGCGGTGGCCTTTGATGTGTTTGTCCGTGAGGGAAATGCTTCTACCCATTTAGTAAAGGTGTCGATTGCAACCAACACGTACTTGGAACCATTTCTGCAAGGGGGAAGGGGGCCAATTTAGCCGAGTTGCAAATTTGTGCAAGGGCCATTAACAGGTTGGGTGTGACGTAATTGTCCTTTCTTTGAGTAATGTTAGGGATTGTTCTGCGCACAGCTACGGCAATTCTCAACATAATGGGTTACATCACTTTTTAAATCGGGCCACCAACACAAAGGTCTTAAATGGGCAATGTTATTGTCTATGCCCTGATGTCTATGTCTATCATGGAATTTGCAAATGAGCTGGTTTCTGTCCTGGGTGGGGACCACATAAATTCCATTTTTTAATACTATGCCATCCTGTACAGTCAGTGCGTCCTTCCATTTATCATAGGGGGCTGGGAAGTTGCCATCTAAAACCTGTTTGAGGGTGTCGTCTGCTTTATGGGCTTGAGATAGATCCTCAATATTGGTCTGAGTGTATCAGTTCGCTTTCAGGTGGCTGCCAGAAGTGACCATGGTGTGATCCTACTTTGGCTAAGGCGCCTGCCTTTACATTACAGGGTGGGGAGCAGCGATGATGGCTTCTTATTTTAATGATACCATACGTGTGATCTGAGGCTGTTTTGAGAATGTGCTTTAACAACAGGGCAGAGGGGAGGGGTTTTCCATCGGCTGAAACAAAACCTTGAGATTCCCACAGCAGGAATTCTGTTAAACTGTTGCACACATACAGGCTGTCGGAGTGTATGCCTGCGGGGGTTGGGAAAGAGTCGGGGTGCTGAATTACATAGGCTATGGCTGTGAGTTCTGCTGCTTCTGAACCTAGGTTGCCGGGCAATTTTAAAGGGATCCCTTCTAGTGGGCGACCCTGCACGTCTTCTAACTCCATTTTCAATTGTTGAGGAACCGTCTACATAGATTTTTAAAGCTTTCCCTGTGGTTTGGGAATTCTGTGTCTTACTGCCTGCTCGTGGGTGTAGTGACTTTGGGATAAAGAGTCCTGTGTGGTGTTGGGCTGCTATGATCTGGCACTCATGTGGGGTCCCTGCATATTGGAGATCATCAGCCAGAAATGTGTGGGTCTTGGTGCATTTTACCGTAATGTCCCTGCCTTGTAACAGTAGTGTCCAGCGAGCTGCTCTGATTTGGCTGACTGAACCGTCCTTTAATCTACCGTCTAGTAATAGTTGCGTGGGGATGTGCTCAGTCAAGATCGTGACTGGGTTAAGGCCTGTGATGTACGCAAAGTACTGTACTGCCCAAAAGACTGCAAACAAGTATCGTTCACAGGCTGAGAATCCTTGCTCTATGGGGTCTAATACTCTTGAGGCATAGGCTATAGGTCCTAAATGATCAAGTTGTTCTTGCGGGAGTACTGTTGATAGGGTTTGGTCAGTGGTTGCTACTTCTATGGCATAGGGCAAGTCTGGGTTTGGAACTTGTAAAACGTGCCTAGGGCGCATTTTAAATCATCAATGGCATCTGTGTGCTACGGAAGCCATTCCCATGGGGTGTTCTTTTTCAGGAGCTCTGAGAGTGGGGCTGCTTTAGTGGCAAAACCATCTGTATGATTTTTGCAATAATCTACCTAACCTAGGAATGACCAGAGTGCAGTGACATTTTGGGGCAGGAGCAATTTGACGATGGATTTGATTCGTTTTTCCTCAATTTCTCTCTTCCCGTGGGTGATGATGGTGCCTAAATAAAAAACAATTTCCTTTAAAATCTGGGCCTTTTTTGGGTTAACCTTGCATCCGATTGATTGCAGTAGGCCTAGTAATTCCGTTAAGAGCTCTACGTGTTCCTCTTTAGTGTACGTTTCCAAGAGCAGATTATCCACATATTGTATTAGGCATTTGGGTCGGGAAAATTTAGAAAGCCCATTGGCCAATTTGCGGTGGAAAATGGAGGGGGAGTTATAGAATCCTTGTGGGAGGCATGTCCACGTGTATTGCTGCCCTTGAAACGTAAACGCAAACTTATACTGGCAGGCCTTGTCTAACGGGATGGACCAAAAGCCATTGCTGATGTCCAGCATTGTGAAGTATTTTGCCTGTACTCCCTGTCTGAGCACAGTTTCGGGACTCATGGCAATGGTGGGGGCTGCTGAAGGTGTTACCTTATTAAGTTTTCGGTAGTTCGAGTATTAGTCACCATGAACCATCGGGCTTTTGTACGGGCCAAATTGGGGCATTATTTGTGGACCCCACGGGTCGAATAACTCCTTGGTCTAACAAACGGTTAATAACCTTCGAAATCTCACCCTCGGCTTGTTGTGGGAAACCGTATTGCTTTTGTGGCTTTGGATCGGGACCTGAAATCTTTATCGTACCTGGGATCTTCTCACAATCGTGTTTGCGTTGTGCGAAGGAATCTTTACATTTTATGAGGACCTCTCTAATCGTCTGGTCTGCATTAATTGTTTGTGGATTAAACCAATAGTCCCCTACTGAGCAAATCCTGTTTTCATAATCCCCTACTGTGAGCGTAGCGGGAGCCCTAACTGTTTTGGCCATTCGCCAGACACATTTGTTTTCTGGGCCAAACAAAAGGTTATGAGAGCTCATACAATCAATGCCTAAAATGTGCTCGGCTGTTTGGGGTGAGTCAACTAAAACAACGGGGTGTCAGGTGCTAATGTTTCCTATCTGAAAGGGTACGGGAGCGGTGATATATCCTTGCTGTATGTGGCCGGTGAATCCACTCAGGGTGATGGTGTCTGTGGTGGGCCATTTGTCCTGTTGAAAGAGGAGGAGTTCAAACTAGTGCGCGAACCTCCTGTATCCCAAAGAAAATCAACTGTATGCCTCCTGACTGTGCCTGTAACTACTGGTCTGCCTGATTTGTCCCAGCATGTGTCACAGACCCAAGTTGGGGAGTCCGAACACCGTCAATCTGTGGGTTTAAACGCTAAATCGTCTGAACGGGCACTAACATTTGCATGGGCCTAACATTGTTCCTAGGTGGGGGGTTTGGGTGTTGGTATCATTGCTGGTACGGGAGGTTTTGTCGGCAATCACGGGCGTAATGTCCCATGTGGCCACAATTGTAACAACCTCGTGGTGCCTGTGCTCTGGGGTGCTGTCCCTCGTGTCTACCCTTGTTTATCCGTGCTGGGTCCTGGCTAGTCCTAACTGGGTGCACGTTTTTCTTCTATCTCGTCCTGAATCTGTCTGTCGATGTAGTGTTTGTTCCCATGCTCAAGAAAGTCGTTTCAATACCCAAACTTCATTGTATGTGTGGTCTGCGGGGTCGTAGTTTACACAAGCCTTTTGACCTGCATCTGTGGCATGCGAGACTAAGGTGCGGGACCATTTAGTGATGTGCTCCTCATTTGGGGGTGCGCGGTTCAGTTGTCCATTGACTGCCATGAAATGAATCCATAGGGACCAGCAAATGCGGTCGGGTGTTTTCCCTTCTTTTGCCTGCAGTGATTTAAACCCTCGACTGGATCTCCTTTGTTCTACCCGATGGCATCTAATATGGCTGTTTTCATTTCCTGTAGGGTTCCTCCTGCTACATTTTGGGGTTCAGGCAAAGCTGACCTTACGGACTGGCTAAGGCTCATAATTATTAGCTTTACTTCCTCTCTCGTCTAGGCCGTACATAAATTTTGTTGGCGTACCTCCTCAACGAAGCTGTGCGGGTCAGCGGTGGACTGGAATCGACTAATTTTCGTGCAAGCTTCTCTGAATTGGGTTATGGATAGTGGGGTGGTGTAAATGATTTCAGGCTCATCCTGATCCAATGACATGCATTGTGTTTGTAACCGGATTCATGGGGGTCGAATTGTGAGTGGGGGTGTGTGGTGCCTGTGCAGTCAGTGGTGCGGGTGCTTTTCCTTTTGGGGGGTGGGAGTTCGATTTTGATTTCCCATGTCCTCTATGTATCTTTGGGCACTTTCGTTTAATTCTTGCCAATCAGGAGCATCTTCCTCATCTAAATCCTGCCCAAAAGTGTAGCTGAAGCCATTCTGTACTGAGAGTAGCGACTGTAACTTTTCTATCTTCTGTCGGCATTTCACATGGTCAACGGTACTCTGCCTTTGTTCCTTAGTGGAGCTGTGGAGTGCTCTCAAAGCTGCTTTTAGATCTGCGCATTTGCTAGTTAGCTGGGCGACCTGTTGTTCTGTTTCCTCTCTTACCAGGACTGCGCGCTGTGTATCTTGGTAGGCTTTATTGTACTGGGTCCGGAAGCTACTAAGGTGAACTAGACAAGACGGCTTCACGACCTCCTCTGTGCCTCGCAATTGTGCCAAACAGGACACTATTACCATCGGCTTTCTGACTTTCCCTACATTTTTCTTGTGGTCCTCGCTTGGGTTCTCCAACCATGTTTGTCCTATCTTTCCTGGACCTGACTCATCATTAGCGCAAAAATTCATCCAAAGCGGCCATCCTTTCCCCTTTAAGTATTTCCTTAACTCTTCCTGCCATATGGGGCTCTGCTCTGTTGGTCACTGCGACCTCGGGTTCCTGTGGATTCATCAATTTTTCCATTGCCTTAGTGGCCATTACCTCTCTTATCTCTTTCTCTACCCTTAATTTCTCTTTATCTACTTTTAATTTGGGACGGGGAATAAGGCGGCGATTTGAACAGCAGGTATGGCTTAAGCTATCTTCCAGCTCACAATCTCTCGATAGTTGTACACAATTCTAACGAGTTTACCTTACTCTTCCTGTTAGGTACGCATGCGGGTTAGTACACACTTCCGAAATTCGGTTATTTAGTCGATATGGGGCTTGCACTTGTGGTTCTTTCTCTTTCTCGCAATTGGATTCAAAGTTTGTCGATTCTCTCGAAGTGACAAAGTCACTTCTAATCGAGTCCCATCTGGGTCGCCAATAATGTTGCTCGTTTTCGATCCCAACAGCGTCGTCGATACTGTTGCTAATATTAATGATAATGTTGGTGAACCACAAGCCTTCCCTTATATCGATCAAATAACCACACAACCAGTTAGTTAGTTCAAAAGGTGGTTTATTTACATACACAAGAGTTACCTCGACATGCAAACACAATATCTACTACGAGTTAAACTACACCTATCAGCTACAATAACCTATACTTAACTTCAGGGCAACCGGCACTGTGCAAATTGATAAGGCCTTTATCTGTATTTCACTTGGCTGGTTCGAAGAAAGTGGCTCTGTCTCTGCTGGGCTCATCCATCAGGTTGCGATCGTTGGTCTTGAACTTGGCTGGCTGTTCCTGCTGCAATTGGGCTGGCACAGGCCGGATCCAAAAGAGACAGAACATATGGCTGCGCTCTCTTTTATCCCTCTGGGCTCTTTGGGGTGGTCCTTAACCTTGGACCCAATAGTTCGACAGGGCTCTGATCA
This sequence comes from Scyliorhinus canicula, assembly GCF_902713615.1. NCBI lineage: Eukaryota > Metazoa > Chordata > Chondrichthyes > Carcharhiniformes > Scyliorhinidae > Scyliorhinus > Scyliorhinus canicula. The sequence continues at coordinate 39,394,734 of NC_052165.1, read as the reverse complement.
CTGTCTTCGATTTCGGCCAATAACGGAGCGGGTGCCATGGTGGCTGGGCAGGTCCTTAGTGGTCATTGACCTTGGCAGTTGGGCTTTCTGAGTAAAGGGAGTGGCGCCGATCAGTCTGTGGCTGTACCGGTCGTTTGATTGGAGTTCTATTGTCCTGGGAAAATGGGCCATTAAAATGCAAATGAGTGAGTGGGGGTGGGGGGGGGGGTTCGATCAGGTCTAGTTACCTGTGTTTCAAATACACATAGGCTCTGTATCTGTCTGAGTCCCGGGTTGGCCATAATTCCCATGGTCCTTTGCAGGTAGCCACCTTAGATGCACAAAGCAATTCTGTATATAATATTGCACACAACCTCCGACCAGCAGGTGGCAGTGTGCGGCTCTGTGCCTAGGGGGTTGGGGATAAGTCGTGCTGGTGATTAGTCGTATTTTGTGGTAACTCTATAATAATTAGTTAACATTAATAGTTTGTCATTTATTTATTCCAGTTATCTTTACCACATAATTGTTTCATAATAAATTATGTAAACTAGATATTCTGGAGTGCATCATTTATATCGCCCAGTCTACAGAACATGACAAGTTACACCTTGAGGAAAGGAAGGAAAAATTGGCAGGATGAAAACAAAAAATTATGTTTATTAACCAATACTGATCACCCACGACTGAACTCGGAGTAGAAGCGATATCTCAGGCTCCTCCATAACAAATCTTAGGGAAGGAAATCTGCTATCCATACATACTTAGGCGCTATTTGTGACTCTAGTGCCATACCAACGTGGCCTTGCTGTTGTTCAAAATTGGCAATAAATGTCGGACTTGCCAGCAACTCCTACATCCCAAGAATTAATTGACAAATAATGGGATTTATGGGGAAAGAGTGGAGTAAGGCAGTGGCACTGTTGCTGGACTAGTAACCCAGAGACCCAATCTCCTACTATGCCAGGTGGTGAAATTTGAATTCAATAAAAATCTGGAACTGAAAGCCTAATGTCGATTGCCAGGCTGGCACTGCCAATGTGCCCATGTGCCAGATTGTCACTGCCTAGGGTCGGGCCCGGGGAGGGCCTTGCCCATTAGAGGGGGTGGTGAGGAGGATTCCAGGGGCAAATAGAACGTTGGGGGGGGGGGGGGGAGTGAAGGGGGAGTCCAGCAAGTAGGGGGTGGCGCTGAAAGGGTGGGGTGCAGAGATTGGGGCTGCCAGTTAAAATAGCACCCCGATCTGCGAGGAGCTCGCCCTGGTGTAGAACCAGATTTGGGACTCTCGCAGGATTCACCCATTTTGCCCAGCTCTGCGCTGAGCACAACGTGGTGGCTGAATCCTGCCCATTAACTCTGTTTCTCTCTTGCTGAATTTCCCTAAGGTGGACAGGGAGCGGGTAGAAGGGTTGGGGGCCCCAATCGGGCTGGAAGAGATAGTGGAGGGTCTGAAGGCCCTCAAGGCCTCGGGTCCGGACAGGTAGCAAGTGGAGTTTTATAAAACGTTCTCGGGGATATTGGGGCCGGTGTTGATGAGGATGTTCAATGAGGCAAGGGAGAGAGGGGTGTTTCCCCCGATGATGTCACAGGCAACGATTTCGCTGATTCTTAAGCGGGACAAGAACCCGGAGCTGTGTGGGTCCTATAGGCCGATCTCCTTGTTGAATGTAGATGCCAAGTTGCTGGCCAAAATCGTGTCCTCCAGGATTGAAGATTGTGTTCTGGACGTTATTGGGGAGGACCAGACGGGGTTTGTTGAGGGCAGGCAGTTGGTGGGCATTGAGGAGGACCAGACGGGGTTTGTTGAGGGCAGGCAGTTGGTGGGCAATGTAAGAAGGCTGTTTAATGTGATCATGATGCCCCTGGAAGGTAAGGAGGCGGAGGTAATGATTGCAATGGATGCAGAAAAGGCTTTTAATCAGGTAGAATGGGACTATCTGGGAGATACTGGGATGGTTGATTCGGGCGGGGGTTTATTGACTGGGTCAGGTTACTATATCAGGCTCCTGTGGCAAGTGTACGGATGAATAGGACAACATCGGACTATTTTAGACTGCACCGGGGGATGAGACAGGGATGCCCCCCTCTCCCCACTGTTGTTTGCGCTGGCTCTAGAGCCGTTGGCAATTGCTCTGAGAGCCTCAAGGGACTCGTCTGGGGGACGGGGGGGTGGAGCACCGGGTTTCGCTCTATGTGGATCACCTGCTTCTTCGGACCAAATGGAGGGGATGGAGGAAATCATGAGAACTCTAGGGGAACTTGGCCGGTTTTCGGGGTATAAGCTTAATATGAGAAAGTGAGATGTTTGTGGTCCAGGCGAGGGGACAGGAGAGGCAACTGGAAGAGTTGCCGGTTAGGTTAGTAGAGGTAAGCTTTAGGTATCTAGGCATCCAAGTGGCGCGGGAATGGGAACTCTTCCAGTCGCTTTCTGCAGGTGCGGGAGTTCCTTCGTAAACAGGTGTCAACCTTCCCGCTCCTACCATTTAGAACAGGGTAGTTTAGAACAGGGTAGTTTCCAGAGGGTGGGTAGAATAAGGGATCGTCTCGGACATTTACAAGGAGCTTATGGGGTCAGAGGAGACGCAGACAGAGGAGCTGAAGCAAAAGTGGGAGGAGGAGCTCGGAGGTGAGATAGAGGATGGTCTATAGGTGGACGCATTGAGTAGAGTCAACACGTCTGCAACATGTGCCAGGCTCAGCCTGATACAATTTAACGTTGTGTACTGGGCTCACATGACAGTGGCCCGGATGAGCACAGATTCTTTGGGGTGGAGGACAGGTGCACAAAATGTGTGGGAGGACCAGCGAACCATGTCCACATGTTTTGGACATGTCCAAAGCTTGGGGGATTTTGGCAGGGGTTTGCGGACGTCATGTCCACGGTATTAAAAACAAGGGTGGCGCTGAGTCCAGAGGTGGTGATTTTCGGGGTGTCAGAAGACCCGGGAATCCAGGAGGAGAAAGAGGCAGACGTTCTGGCCTTTGCTTTGCTAGTAGCTGGGAGGCGGATATTAGCAGCTTGGAGGGACTCAAAGCCCTTGAAGGCTATCTGGCTATCGGACATGGCTAGCTTTCTCTGTTTGGAGAAAATCAAGTTCACCTTGAGAGGGTCACTGTTAGGGTTTACCCGGACGTGGCAACCATCTGTCGACTTCTTTGCGGGAAATTAATCATCAGCAGATGGGAGGGGGAGTCGTTTAGATTAGAGTAGGGGGGTAATAAGGGTGGGACCTGTACGAGAGGCTTTTGCACTATGTTTATGGTTTCATGTATATTGTTTATTTTGTTGTTACTGTACCAAAAATACCTCAATAAAATGTTTATTAAAAAATGACTGTTTCTCTCTCCACAGATGCTGCCAGACATGCTGTGTTTATCCAGCATTTTCAGCTAATTAACTACCCATCTGACTGCAATAATCTGGTCAGAAAGCAATGATAATACACCTTCAGGCAGGGATTTACCACAGGCGGGAATCCATTATTTTTAAAGGATAAGCTTGCTTGGGTGGGTTTTAAAACTTTAGTGTCAGCTTTGCAGTTCAAATTCAAATGATTGCCGGGGCTACTCATTAGTGTGCAGAGGACATCTGTGCATTATTTACCACCTCCTCTGATTCAGAGGGCTTTTTTAATGGAATATTTTCCCTGTCCATTACCCAGCAGTGAAACAAGTTTGAAACAGATGAAAACTGTCGTCTCAGTTGAAGACGCAACCTCCAGAGAGGAGGAAAGAAGGATTAAGATGAGGAGTAGGGTGAGGGGAAGAGGGGAACAGAGGGAGGTTCAGGATTCTGTGGTTCCTCAGGAAGGGGACAGAGCAACACCAGCCCCTAAGGGTCAGGTGGAACGCTTAGCAGAGGCACAGATGTACTAATGTTGCTCCCAAGGGTATATCAGCAGAGATTTAGCTACCTGCAACTGACCTCATGAGGTCATTAAGCCTTTTGTGCTACTGGGATCACATCCTCCTCAGAAGGTCAACACTGTTGACCTCGTCGGCCACCTCCTCCCACACACCAGGAGTCTGCTTGCGCTTCCTCCTCTTCCCAATGCTAGGCATGTGCTGGTCACGCCTGTCATGTGCTGCATGCAGGAAGGCACCAAAGGCGGTCTCAATGAATCTGGGGCTTACTTTGCCCCTTCCAGTACACCTCTTCTCTGCTCAATTAGTCCATTGATCTAGTCATGAAAATGAGTAATAAACATTCAACACTTCAATGCCAAAAGGTGAGAGACTTGCTGAATTTGAAACATTGTGCCACCTACGAAGGGGGCCTTTAAATGCTACTGGCTACCTTGTGCTGGGTCAAGGCCTGAAGCCTCTGAGACGGGATGTCCCACCCTCCAACACTCATTGGGCGGGATGACGGTCTGTAACCTGCCAACGCCACCAATTGGAACCAATATTACCAACTGCAGGCCCGGAAGTTGGAACGCGGCAAACTACCTGCCATCAGCAGGTGAGAGTATTATTCAACCCATAGAATTGTTAGTTTGAAACCTTGTGAACAATAACCAAATGAATAGAACAGGGATACTGGAGGAATATTTCAGAAATAACTCGGCTGGAATTTCTGCAGGCTTTCCTCAAGTGAAATGCTGGGGAAACAGAAAAACTGCCACATTTTAGCTGCTTACACCTTTTCTCTGGGAGTTTCGTCAATATCCTCAACAGACACCCAGGTGAATATAAAAAATGCATTCTATCATAGGATGCTGGCAGTGCTGGCTAGATAGCATTTATTGCCCTTGAGATTGCCACCTTCTTGAACCACTGTGTGGATACCCACAGTGCTACTAGACAGGGAGTTCCAGGATTTTGCCACAGCGACAGTGAAGGAACTGTGACTTTTTCCATGTCAGGATGGTGTGTGACGTGGAGGGGAACTTGCAGGCGGTGGTGTTCCCATGCATCTACTGCCCTTGTCCTTCTGGATGGTAGAATTTGTGGATTTGGAAGGTACTGTCGAAGGAGCTTTGGTGATTGTGTCTTGAAATAAGTAACAAATTATAACACGGCTCAAAAATTAAATAATTTGTAAAATTGCACCAGAGCCTCAATTTCAGTGACTCTCAGAACCAGCTTGCGTTTTGTTACACGACCAGAGGTTGAGTACTTACTGCTACAAGACCAGCCTTCTGTTCTCGCACAACTGCACAACACCCAAGGAATCCAGTGACTATCACAAGGCTACCAGCAAAGATGAGAATACCAGCAGAGATGGAAAATGTACTAGAAGGCAGGAGGCTCAAGTAGCTTCTTTTCTCATTCAGAGTCCAAGCTCCTACGGCCATCACTCCAGCACCTGCCATCTGAGGACACAATAATAAACACCCATGACACAAACTTGTTCACCTGTGGCACATATTATAATTTTTAAAAAATATTTTATTGGGTTTTTTTGGTATACTTAACAAATATAAATACAAATAGAACAATGAGAATTTTGCAAGGGAGAACCTAGGCACCCTTAAAGTTATTTACATTGAGACTGGTTTTAACTATTTACATGGATTTTTCATAGTTTCTTCTTTCTGTTCTTATGTCCTTTCCTCGCAGTGTTTGCTGTGGCCATTGTGGTCCCCTGTGTATCCCTCCCCGCCGGTTTCCCCCTCTTTTCTCTCCCCAAGTTCCCGTTGTAGTTGCTCCTGCCCCCCCCCCCCCCCCCCCCCCCTCGGCCGGGGCTCTCCTGTTGGGTTTGGTTGTACTTTCCTATTTCCCTGGACCCTCCCCCCCCCCCCCCCCCCCCCCCACCTCCTTTCTTCCCTTCTGTGTTGTTCCAACCCACTCTTTGTCCTTGGCTACCTAGTTGTTGGCCACAAACAGGTCCCGGAACAACCGAGTGAATGGCTCCCACTTTCTGTGGAAGCCGTCTTCCGACCCACGGATGCCGAAATGATTTTCTCCATTTGGAGAAATTCCGACAAGTCGGACCAGTCTGCAGCTTTAGGCGGCGCTGCTGATCGCCTGCTGAGCAGGATTCTTCGACGGACGATCAGGGAGGCAAAGGCAAGGGCATCGGCCCTCCTCCCCACAAAGAGACCTGGCTTGTCATATACCCCGAAGACTGCCGCTCTCGGGGATGGCTCCACCCTCATCCCCACCACTTTGGACATTGCCTCGAAGAAGGCTGTCCAGTAACCAGCAAGTCTGGGGAAGCACGTTAGTACAGTTGTTAGCCCTGTTGCTTCACAGCTTCAGGATCCCAGGTTCGATTCCTGGCTTGGGTCACTGTCTTGGGTCATTGCAGAGTCTGCAAGTTCTCCCCGTGTCTGCGTGGGTCTCCTCTGGGTGCTCTGGTTTCCTCCCGCAGTCCAAAGATGTGCAGGTTAGATGGATTGGCCATGCTAAATTGCCCTTTGTGTCCAAAACATTTAGGTGGGCTTACAGGGTTACTGGGTTACAGGGATAGGGTGGAGGTACGGGACTAAGTGAGGTGCTCTTTCGAAGGGCCAGTGCAGACTTGATGGGTCGAATGGCCTCCTTCTGAACTGTATATTTTATGATTCTATGATTCTATGAAGACCAGAACATGTGGGCATGGTTGGCTGGGCCCTGTGGCAAATATGATGTTCCTGGACGAGACCCCAACAGTGGCCACGATACTGGACAGAAACAGAAACCCAAGATTAGGGTAGGTATGGTGGCACACTGCTGCCTCACGGCGTCAAGGATCCGGGTTCAAACCCAGCCCGAGGTCACTGTTCATGTGGGATTTGCATATTGTGTGTGCGTGGGTCTCATCCCCACAACCCAAAGATATGTAGGGTAGGTGGATTGGCCACGCTAAATTTCTCCTTGATTGGAAAATGTAAAAAAAATAGAAACCCCAATATTTTATTGTAATTTTGTAAAATGTGAGGAAAGGATGCCTCGCTCCGGGAGTGATTTAACAAAGAAATAGAAATATGGGGGGGTGGGGGGGGGGGGGGGGGGGTGGTTTACAGCCACCGGAAATTCCCCGCCCGAGGTGAGGGGATGTTTACATGGTCTCTGTTCCGCCCATGGCGATCTTGTGGCTGGCGTGGGTGACAAATCCAGCCCCTTGTATGTCAAACAAACTTTATTACTAACATAGTATTAAAATATCTTCAGCATCACACAAGAAATTAACTCAGAATTACCCCTTAAACAATGCTACTCAGTTCAGTGAATACAGTAACCCTTAACTGTTATCTTTATTCCCACTCAAACAACAACAAAAATCTCCGCTCTCAAACCACTGTTAAACACAGTTAGCATCCAGGAATACCTGCTGTACAGAGAGATATTGTGACACTGCTTTAAAGAAAAGATCTGAATCCTGTCAGAACCATGCAGCAACTTTGGCTGTATTTCCTCAAATGTTGTTTCAGCTCACCTAATTACACTCTTCTGAACTGTTTGGAAATAAACTACTAATCTAGCTACAAAATATCTTTTAATTGAATTGAGATGCTCACATCGTCAACTAACACACAATTAACAAATGCCTAATACCTTGGCTCCTCCCGGCAATCACATTATTTTACCAAGCTGAAATCTCATTAACTCCACAGAGAACCATCTTAATCCAAACAAAACTATATTAGCCCAAACTTTTTACAATGCCTTAATTGCACCCCGTTCCCCAACCTTTCAAACCAGAATTATTTTAAAACATGACAGGATTAGTTTTAAAGTTAACAATTGATCTAATATCAATTGCCATTTGCAGAAAAGAGTTCCAAACTCCTACTATCCTTATGTGTGTAGAAACCTTGCCTAATTTCACTCCGGAAAGGTCTGGCTTTAATGTTTACTCTACGTTCCTAGTGCTGGACCACACAACCAGCAGAAATAATTTCTATGTATCAACCCTATCTGGTCCACTTATCAAGATCACCCCATAATATTCAAAATAAAACCCTAAGCTGTTCAATATCGCCCCATGACTTATCCGCTGGCGTTTATGGCATACTCAATAAAATGCAATCCATGTTTATGCAACCTGCCCTCAAACTCAAACCCTTTTATCCCCAGTGTCATTCTGGTGACTCTGCGCTCTACCCCATCCAATGCCAATATCAGGGATGGTGCCCAAAACTGGTCACAGTAACTCCAGTCTAACCAGGGCTTTTTACAGTTAAAGCATGACTTTGTATTATATACCAATATATATATATTATGATATACCCTTGTCATTCTAGACCTCTAGATATATAGGTCAGCATTCCATTAGCCTTTTTGATTTGTTTCTGCACCTGCTCATGACATGTTAGTGACCTGTGTATCTGGTTTCTTTTTAGTAAGTCTCTTCTGCACTTTCAGTGTTTTATAAAGCTTCATCTCAACTTCCTTCCCCAGCTGTCTCTAGTCCCTGAACCCCTTTTAAAATTGCACCATTGTATCGATGCCTCTTCCTAGAACAATGTATTTTCTCTGCCATGTGTCTGCACTGATCACCAGTTCATCTACTAAAGTTGCCAATCTTCCAGGATTGGCCTGGGAAATTAAAGATTAATCTCCAGGACTCGTCCGAGTGCAACCCTGGAGAAAAATCATCGGTCCTCACGTTGTCTCCTCTGTGCTTCAATTTAGTCTGATAGACAGCCATTCATCATTGCCACAACAGCAAAGGAAATTTGGAATTAAATGGAAAAAGCTGGGAATACTCGGCAAGTCCTAGCCAAAGGCCATTGACCTGAAATATTAACTCTGTTTCTCACTCCACAGAAGCTGCCTGACTTGCTGAGTATTTCCAGCATTTTCTACATTTATTCTGTTCATCAGTACTCTCTGTGGGTTGACCCTCAGCCAATTTTGTATTCATAATGTCATCGTCACTTTAACTGCACGAGTTTGAATTTTTCTAATACTTTATCAAACATCTTCTGACACATCAACACCTATACCCTCACGAGAAAAAATTTGATTAAGTTAGTCAAACATGATTTGCGTTTCATCCGTATTGATTTTCAATTAGGAACCCTCTCTTTTCCAAATTTCCATTCATTTTTCCCAGATTACTGTCTCTAAAAGTTTGGAATCATAGAGTTTTACAGCACCGAAAGAGGCCCTTCAGCCCATCATGTCTGTGGCAGCTATCAAGCACCTATCCATTCTAATCCCATTTTCCAGCACTTGGCCCATGGCCTTGTGCGTTATGGCATTTCAAAGTGCTCATCTGAATGATTTTGAAATGCTGTGAGGGTTCCTCTATCACTCTTTCAGACAATGAGTTCCAGATTCCCACCACCCTCTGGGTGATAAAGCTTTTCCTCCAAATCCCCTCTACATCTCCTGCTCCTTACCTTAAATTTATACACCCTGACTATTGACCCCTCTACTCAGAGGAATGTTTCTTCCTATCTACCCTGTCTATGTCCCTATTAATTTTGTACACCTAGATTTGTACCCTCAGCCTTCTCTACTCTAAGGAGAACAACCATGTTAAGCTAACTGGTCTGTCTCTCTGAACTTAATCCCTCTCCCATTTACATCCCTCCAGTCCTTTGATACCATTTACATATCCAATGAGGATTAGTAGAATGCACCTAAAGCTTCTGCACTTTCTACTCCTACTTCACTCAGTAACCCATTCCGACATTCCCTCCAGGCTGTGTGACTTCACAACTTTGAAACCTGCCAACCTTTTAAGTGGAGTTGTGTTACAGTTCACTCAACATGCATGTTGTAGCCTGGGGTGATGGTCAAGGCTTCAACTTTCTTTCCATCACATGGATGGCCAGGAATCTCTCCGTCTCTTACCGCTTGTCATTAACGTGTGATGGAAGGATTTATAGGTTGAGAGTGGGGCGAGACGGTGGTGGTGTGATTAGCACTGCTGCCTAAGGTGCTGAGGACCCGGGTTCAATCCCGGCCCTGGGTCACTGTCCATGTGGTGTTTGCACATTCGCCCCGTGTCTGCGTGGGTTTCACCCCCACAACCCAAAGATGTGCAGGGTAGATGAATTGGCCACGCTAAATTGCCCTTTAATTGGAAAAATAATAAGGGTACTCTAAATTTTTTAAAAAGGTTGATAGTGAACCTATTTGCTAACATTATGAACGCATCTTCCTTGACCATCAAGTCCTGGAGTGGGATTCAAACTCAGAGCTTCTGACTCCAAGGCAGGGATGCTATCCACTGCACCACACAAACTCAACCCTTTGAGGTAACTCCCCTTTATCTATTCTTATTGTATTCAACATCATTCATGCTCCCCTTTTTACTGTGATATTGGCAGCACCTCTTCTTTAGTGCAGACAGATGCAAAGTACTCATTTTGAAGCTCAAACATTCCCTCAGCCTCCATCTGTCTGCCTTTAATCTGAATTATTTTGTCAGCACCATATGCCTTCGAATAACAACCTCCAGTAATTATTCCACACCCAAGTCTGGTAATTTTACAGATCCAAATCCACCTGCTCAGAGCAGGCTAAAGCAAAGTCCTCACTGCATCACCCCAGGTTCCTGGTGTCTTGACCTTGACAAGAGTGAATGTAACTCAGAAGTGGTGCATCATGATGGTCTGTTTGGTCTAATTAAAGGGCAGATGATAATTTGCCTTTTTCTTTTGAAGATGTAAAAGCCAAACAGTCACAAAGCATGGAAGTGTTGAAATTGAAACTTTTCCGTGAAAGTGCATCACTGGGCTCCTCTACAAATATCTGTCAATATGACCTACTCAGTCCAATTATCACCCCCCCCCCCCCCCCCCCCTCACTCCCCACTGTAGGTGTCACAGCAACTGCAAAACTTCCAAAACCCAGATCATTTCCCCAACTCAGGAATGTTCTGGACATGACAGCACACTTACCCAGAAGAAGAAATTATAAGCAAACAGCAGGTACTTTATGCAGATCGTCAGGCAGTCTTCTGAATCCTCTTTATATTTTTCTGTCATCGTCTTTCACTGAAACACACACAAACGGAACATGACATTTCTACATATTATTCAATCATAATTAATGAGAAAATGTTCCCAATTTGATGCAATGCTTTTTTGTTTACTCTTTTACAAAACGTAGGCATCATTGTCTAGGCCAGCATTTAGTGTCCATCGCTAATTGCCCTTGAGAAGGTGGTGGTGAGCTGCCTTCTTGAACCGCTACAGTCCATGTGATAGGTACTCCCGCAGTGATAGGGAGGGAGTTCCAGGATTTTGACCCAGTGACAGTGCAGGAATGTAGATATATTTCCAAGTTAGGATGGTAAGTGACTTGCTGGGGAATTTGAAGGTGGTGATGTTCCCATTCAACTGTTGCCCTTGTCCTTCTATGTGGTAGAGGTCGCTGGTGCGGAATGGGTTGAAGGAGCTTTGGTGAGTTCCTGCAGTGCAGCTTGAGGATGGTACACACTGCGGCCACTGTGCATCAGTGGATGTTTAACATGGGTGCCAATCAAGCGGGCTGCTGTACGTCAAGCTTGTCGAGTGTTTTTGGAGCTGCATTCATCCAGGCAAGAGAAGAGCATGCCCTAATATTGAAGTAACTTCCAGGTATGAACAGACATAACTTACCATTTTGTGGCATTGCCTGTTAGAGTTCCTATTGAACTGTAAGTTGCTCATTTTGTTTTTTAAAGAAGCAGTATGTCCACAGCAATTGTTTCAGTCAGGAAACCATCAGCCCATCTATCCCTCCTATCCACGATATGTTGTCACTGGTTGTCTAATGATCCTGGGATCAACTATTTGGTTTCTTCCCCTGTTAGTGGTTCTTGTTCAATCCCCCATGCCAGTTATCTGTCCCAAGCACTCACCACCCTTTTCCTCCCACAATGTATTTGTCATTAACACACCTTATCAATGTCATTGTCAAGGCATAAACGCTGTTGTTGCCCCTCAATGACTAAGTATCATCTCTGTGCTTTCTCCAATCATGAAATATCCTTTGTGAAATAGGACAACCACATCTGCTCAAGCCCTGGAATAGGACTTGAACCAACAACCTTCTTGACTCGGAGACAAGGGTGGTTTCCACTGCCCCACTCCCACCCCAACCTTTCCAAACAACCCCCCCCCCCCCCCCCCCCACCTCCCTCCCAGCCCTCTAAAACCCCAAAGTCTCTCTCAGCTCCACCATCTCAAGTACACTCCCATTCAGCATATAAACCGTCTTAACTTTCCCTTTGCCAAATCTCAGAACCTTCCATTTCAATGATCTTAACCACATCTCCATTTTGCCATTGACTGATCAAGGTTGGAAAATCGTTTTGAGCCTCTGTTCAGTGATGTTCATCATTGTTACTTCTCTGCAGTTTGGTGTTGTTAACAAATCAGGCTGCTGGGCTCTCAGTTTGGTGCCAGCCGTAGGTCAGTGGAAACCACCCTTGTCTCCGAGTCAAGAAGGTTGTTGGTTCAAGTCCTATTCCAGGGCTTGAGCACAAAAACAAAGCATGTTTGACACTGTAGTGTAGCACCGGAGCAGTGCTGCACTGTCGGAGGCACTACCCTCTCTGATGAGATGCTGAACCCTGTCTTCCTCTTCCAGGTGGTCGTAAAAAATCCCATGCCGGTATTCTGAAGAGAGCAGTTATACCCAGTATCTTGGCAATTATGTTATCTCTGAACCAACAGCACTAAAATAGACTATTTGGTCATGGCCACATTGCAGTGCACACATTGGCTGCCACGTTTCCTATGTTACAACAGTGGCGACACTTGGAAAGTGCCTTGTGAAGTCTTATGGCCTTGAACGGCACTATATGAATGCAAATCACCTTAGTTATACACTCCATTTAATCCAGTAATGCAACACATAACAGCAGGACAAACACCATGGAAATGATGCTCATTCTGTCTAAAATAAAACAGTCTGTACAGTAAAAAACCTTTCCCTGATGATTAATAGACTGCCATCTCAGATTTATAGATATTTCGATTTCTAAGCAATGGGGGGGAACAAAGAAATATTATGACACAGAGGCCATTCAGCCCATCCTGCCTCTGCCAGCCAGAAAAACAGCTATCCAGCCTAATCCTGTCCCCAGCTCCAGGTCCGTAGCCCTGTAGATTAGGACAGTTCAAGTGCATATACAAGTTTTTCTTCAATATGATGAAGGTTTCTGTCTCTGCACCCTCTCAGGAAGTGATTCCAGACCTCAACCGCCCTCTGAGTGAAAAGATTTCTCTTCAAACCCTCCCTTACCTACTACTGATTACTTTAAATCTATGTCCTCCCTGCTAAATGAAATAGATCCTTCCTATTCACTCCATCTAAGTCACTCATTATTTGATACACCTCAATTAAATCTTCCCTCAACCTCTTCTGTTCCAAAGAAATTAAGCCCAGTCTATCCGATCTTTCCTCACAGCTAAAATTCTCCAGTCCCACCACCGTTCTTGTAAATCTCTTCTATAGCCTCTCCGGTGCAATCATGTCCATCCTGTAATGTGGTGACCAAAACTGTACACAGTACTCTAGATGTAGCATAACAAGGTTTTTTTTTATCTGGTTCTAACTTAATCTCACTGCTCTTGTATTCTATGACATGCCCGATAAAAGAAAGTGAGCTGGATTCTCCATTCCGGAGATTAGGGGCGGAATTCTCCCAGCCCGAGGCTGGGCCGGAGAATCCCCGCGAATGGGCCACGCCGCCCTGACGCCGGCACGCGATTCTCCGCAGAATGGAGAATCAGCTCCACTGGCGCCGGCGTGGTTGATGCGGTGCTGGTCGCGGCCCGCTCTACGAGGCCGGCCCGCCGATTCTCCGGCCCGGATCTGCCGAGCGGCAGTTAGAAAAGAGCCGAGTCCCGCCGGCACCGTTCTAACCTGCTCTGGGCTGGCGGGACCTCGGTGTTGAAGGGTTGGGTGGCGGCCTGTGGAAGGGAGGGGGTCCGACCACAGGGGGAGGGGGGCTTCCGATGTGGCCACCGATCAGCAGGCCCGTCACTGTGGCTGGGGCCTCCTTTCCTGCGCGCCGGCCCCTGTAGTCCTGTGCCATGTTGCGTCGGGGCCGGCGCGTTGATGGAGGCCACTGCGCATGCGCGCTTTGGCGCCGGCGCAACTGCGCATGCGCAGATCCCGCAGCGCACAGTGCGCACCGGGATCGGCAGCTGGAGCGGTGCGAACCACTCCATCGCCATGCTGGCCCCCTGTAGGGGCCAGAATTTGTCCTGGGAGCGGCCCGTTCACGCCATCGTAAAACGCGACAGCGTTTACAACGGTGTGGACATTCTGCCGCAGGATTGGAGAATCCCGCCCTAAGTGTTGCCGCCGGGGCAGAATTCGTGAACTTTCACAACAGCAAAACTGCCACTGAACCTGGACGATTGCGCTACAGTGGAAGGGCTAGCACCAGTGCCACGTGGAAAACACCCAATTCCAATTAAAAACGGTGTTGGATTCGCCGGGTCCATGATTGACACTTGGGAGACCGACAAGCTTCAGCCGCATTTACTCGTTGCAATCCCCACACACACTCATCCCAGCCAACAGTATAGCACTGGTTGTGCTGGAGCGCGCCCATACAGCTGATGTGTCGGCTGGGGCCAGAGGGCACCTAGTGCGGTGGCCTGGGGGGACACCTATATAACCTGTGGCCCTAAGTTCACAGTGGGCTGTCAGCGGAGTGCGCAGCTGCCTAGCTGCCTTTCCAATTGCGGTAATGGTGTTCCGTGTCGTCTACCCTGACCTCACAGCACACCTCCTGCCCCCCCCCCCCCCCCCGCCCCCGCTACTCCCCAGCCCTCCGGCCAGCGGCACAACTGTCAGCAAATTATGGCGATGTTGGCCACTTTTTGAACCCCCTTTGTCTTCCTCAGCAGCCACAATGCCGGCTTTACGATTTTTAAGAGCACAAGTGAACCATGCCGTCAGGAATTCGGCTCATCGGAGGCGGAGAATCATGGCGGCCCCAGAGAATACCGGGTCAGGCCTACTAATGATTTGAAAATTGTGTTTACTGCACATGCGTTTGGAACCACATTGACGCCGCTATCGAGGTGACAAAGAATTGGGATTTGCCGTCAAATCAGTGCCTTCTGCGATTTTGGCATCGGAATCTATTCTCTGCCCAATCGCGTTCCCGATTTCGGCGTCAGCCAACAGAGAATCCCGCTCAGTATCTTTCTTAATTATCTTATCTTGCTGTCCTGCTACATTCAGGGATTTGTGGACATGTATATAAAATTTAACCACGGCAAATTTTACCACGTCACGGGGATTTATCAGAAGATCCATAAAACGGGCGGCTTCTTAATGAAACAATTTAGCCATAAGACTCTGAGATGTAGGAGCAGAAGCAGACCATTTGGCCCATCAAGTCTATTTCATCATTCAGTGAGATTATGACTGATCTGATATGATAAACCTCAATTCCACTTTCCAGCCTTATCCCCATAACCCTTACTAATAAAACTAATAAAACATCTGTTTATCTCGGCCTTGAACATATTTAACAATCCAGCCCTCTACAGCTCCCTGCGGTAAGGAATTCCATGAATTCCCTACTCTTAGACAGAAGAAATTCCAGAGCACTCCCTCCTACACTTCTCCAACAGTCTATACCAGGGAGGACATGCACTAACATTATATGAGGAAATTACTTGACTTGATTAAATAGGGCCGAATTATTGTGGCGATGTGGACCCATGTGGTGTGCAAGTCTGCTGCCTCTGGACTATTTTGAGGGAGGTTTCACCAGGTGGTAGTAAGTGTCCAGTTGGGATAATTACATGTCCCATTGAGGGAACTGATCAGAAACTGTTTAGAATTTTCCAGATGGATTTCCTCCAACAGATTTGGATGTGCCAGTGGAAAGTGTCGTAATTTTATTTGGTCACCCTCATCCCAGTCACCGTATCAATATGTTAGGGAAGATGGTGGGGTTGTAGTATTAGTAATCCAGAGTTATCCTTCGATTAGTAATCCAGAGACCCAAATCATGGGACATGGGTTCAAATCCACTCCTGGCAGTTGGTGGGATTTAAACGCAATTCTGTGAAAGTGTGTCTCAGTCATGGCGACCATGACACCAGTGTCGATTGTTGTAAAAGCCCATCTCATTCACAAATATCCTTCAGGGAAGTTAAATCTGCCACCCTTACCTGGTCTGGCCTGCAAGTGACTGCAGGCCCACAGCAAAGTGGTTGACTCTTAACTACCCTCTGAAATGGCTGAGCAAGCCACTCAGTTCAAGGGCAATTAGGGATGGGCAACATCCCAATGCCCACATCCCAAGAAAAAAATGAAAACAAGTGTTTGAGACAGAGTGGTCCTTTCCCATTGAAGGGTTAAAAATCCTAAAATCAGAGCCAGTGTTTGATTCTGTGTATTTTGGCAATAGAATCAGCACTTTATTCACAAGGATCCATTTAGAACATGCTTTCATAAATAATAATCCAAATACAGTAAATTGGATTCACTTGAAATATTGCGAGCTGAATCATCTGCGTTTTGCTTTAGATGGTGTGTGTGAAACATAATTATTGCATGAGTACCACAACCACCCACTCAAACCCTCCGGAATATGTGAAACCCTTCATCTTTCTAATTGTTGACTATAAAAAGGGCCACATATGGTGAGCAAAACGTAATAGACGCATAGAATTTTACAGTACAGAAGGAGACTATTTGGCTCTTCGTACCAGGACTGCTGCTATCCACCTAGTCCCATACTCCCTACTCTGCTCTATCCCATGATCCTGTAAATGAATCCTCTTCAAATCCATGTCCAATCAACATTGTAACATTCCTGTGGAATCTGATTCCACTTTCAGGGAGCGTGTTCCAGACCTTTCTGACCATCTTTGTGAGGGAATTTCTCTTCATTTCTGTGGTGAATGTACATCATGTAATTCACACTGTATAGTATTGCATTCACACTGTATAGCATTGTGTCCTTGTGGGCTCTGTCTGTGAGCCGTTGCGCAGCTCTGCCCACAGGGGGAGATGAGTATAGGGCTCCTCCCTTGGCTCTGCCCATGGCTCCACCCATGGCCCCTCCCACTACCGGAAGTATAAAGTGCTGCAGTCTTGTGAGTCTGCTCTCAGTTCTTCTGGTCGCAGGCAGGCTCAGTTGTAAGTCTATTAAAACCACAGTTTACTTCCTATCGTGTCTCGAGTAAATTGATGGTCACATCAATTTCCCTTCTAGTTCTTTTATCATTTAACTTGGAGGGCCGAAGGGTCTGTTCCTGCGCTGCTGTATTGAATCTCTGACCTCTCGTTACTGACCTACTTGTCAAAAGAAACAGCTTCGCCGTTTCCTCTAGATTTAAAACTCCTCAGAATTTGAATACTTGGATTAAATCTCTCCTTAAACTTCTCGAGCGGGATTGTCCGTCCCGCCAGCCAGCAAATGGGATTTATCATTGTGGGCAGCCCCAAGCCATCAGGAAATCCCCGGGCGTGGGAGCGCTGCTGGCAGAACAGATGAATCCCGACAGTGAAGAATCCACTTTAAAAAGAATTACTCCACCTTCTCCAATTTGAACTACTCATCCCTGATACCGTCTCCTCTCCACCTTCTCCAAGGTCTTGACATCCTCCCTAAATTGTGCCTCCCAAACTGGACACAATACTCCAACTGGGGTCTAACCAGTGATTTTTAAAAATTCCGCATGTCCTCCTTCTTCTTATATTCAATGTCCCACTTTACAAAGCCAAGTATTCCACAGGCCTTGTCAATTTGCGCCAGCACCTTCAAGGATTTATGCATCTGATCCCCTAGTCCCTGTGCTCTTGCATCCTGCTCACCATTGAACCATTCAGATTATACAATGCCTCTCCATATTGTTCCTTTTAAAAGACATCACTTCACATGTACCCGTGTTAAGTTGCGTGTGTCTCCACATTTCAACAATGGATGCCCTCCTGGCAGCTTCTAATTGTTGACTATAAAAATGGCAAAGATTTTCATCATCCACAAACCTCAACAGTTTACTCCCTTTGTCTAAGTCCAGGTTATTTATTTTTAACAATTAAAGCAATGGTCCTCATACCAATCCCTGAGAGATCCTACTGAATACGTTATATTGGCATCACTCTAATCCTATCACTTTGCAATTCTATCTTCAAGCCATCACGGCTCTTTTGATATCAGGTTTTTCTTTTTTGAATTAGTTATTTTTTAAATATTTTTTTTTCATTACAAAGAAAATAATATAAAACAATTGACTCAAGTTACAATATCACAGAACAAGGCAAACCAGCAAAAGCACAGATTAACTAAACCCCATAGATCTCCATAAAGCCCCTTAACAACAGACGGTGACAACTCTTTAAAAAAGAGATTAAATGGAGGCCACCTTAGGTAGAACCTTTCTACTGACCCCTGATGGTGTACTTAACCTTCTCCAAGTGGATGAACGACATGAGGTCACCCAACCAGGCTGGGGCACTGGGCGGAGTAGGATTCCTCTACCCAAGCAGAACTCATCTCAGCGATATTAACGAGGAAAAAACGAAGACATCCGCCTTCACCCCCATCTGGATCACCCCAAAAATGGCCACCAGCGGACATGGCTCCAAACCGACTTTGAGCATCTCCGTAATGGTGTTGAAGAAAGAGACCCAAAAGCTTACAAGTTTGGGACAAGACCAGAACATACCAGTGTGGTTAGCCATCCCCTGCGAACAACACTCACACCTCTCCTCCACCCCAGAAAAGAGTCCACTCACCCTCATTTTAGTCAGATGAGCCCTGTGCACCATCTTGAATTGAATCTGACTAAGCCGAGCACAAGAGGATGTGAAGTTGACCCTATGAAGGGGTTCACTCCATACTTCATCATTCAGAATGGGACCCAATTCACCCTCCCATTTCTCCTTTACTTCATTCAACAGAGTCAAATCCGATAATAGGATCTGGCCGTGTATGCAGAAAATAGTCCCCTCACCAGAATCAGCCAAAGACTAAATCCTCTTCAAAATCCCACGCATACACGGGAAGAATGTACAAACCCCACACAGTCATCTGAGATCGCAATCAAACCCAGGTCCCTGGCACTGTGAGGCAGAAGTGTTATCCACTGTGCCACCATGCCACCCGTTAACTTATCTAAAATTAAAGGTAGGTCTGCAAACCTCTTATTAAACTCAATGGGGATGCCATCATTTGCAAGTCTATACACACTGTACTACAAACCCTCTCAGACGCTTCATCAAAGAAGTCATTCAGGTCAAGATTTGGCATTAACAAAATCATGCTGGTTGTCTCTCATAAATCCATACTTCTCTAAGTAACATTCATGACACACAAGTTCAATGACCAACTCCAACAAGAGGAAATCTGACCATCTCTCCTTGACATTTAATGGCAGTAACATCGCTGAATCCCCCACTGTCAACATATTGGCGGTTGCCAATGACCATAAACCGAACTAGGCTAGCCAAATAAATACTATTGGGTACAATTTAGTGGCCATGTTGCACTTAAGGAGGGTGTGGTGAGGCCGTTAGATCGCAGGAGAGATCAAAAACAAGGGGCAAAATTCTCCGACCCCCAGCAGGGTCGGAGAATCGCCCGGGGCCGCCGAAAATCCTGCCCCCACCGTGGCAGAAATTCTCCACCACCCGGGAATTGGCGGGGGCGGGAAACGCGCGGCACCGAGCCACGAGCCCCCTGCGGCGATTCTCCGGCCCGCAATGGGCCGAAGTCCCGCCGCTGGGAGGCCTCTCCCGCCGCCGAGGTTTGAACCACCTCTGGTGGCGGCGGAATCAGCGGCGCAAGCGGGACCCGGGATCCTGGGGGGGCGCGGAGCGATCGGACCCCGTGGGGTGCCCCCACGGTGGCCAGGCCTGCGATCGGGGCCCACCGATTGGCGGGCGGGCCAGTGCCGTGGGGGCTCTCTTTCCCTTCCGCCGCCGCCACGGCCTCCACCATGGCGGATGCGGAAGAGAATCCCCCAGCGCGCATGCGCCGGTGGTGACGTCAGTGGCAGCTGCCGCTGACGTCACCACCGGCGCATGCGCGAACCGGCGAAGGCCTTTCGGCCAGCCCCGGCGGCAGGAGCCGGGCGTCAAAGGCCCCTGGTGCCGGTTTTGGCGCCAGTCGGCGTGGTGCCAACCGCTCCGGCGCGGGCCTAGCCCCTCAATGTGAGAGCTTGGCACCCAAATGTGCGAAGAATTCCGCATCTTTGGGCAGGCCCAACGCCGGAGTGGTCGGTGCCACTCCGCTACGCCGGAACCCCCCGCCCCGCCGTGTAGGGGAGAATCCCACCCCAGAACCGCGCCAGGCACCTATTGGTTTGCGATATAACTGGCCCACTCCCGTTAGCGAAATCAGGAACTCGCCACAACCTGGGAAACCAATAATCATCACTTAAATCCAATCTCCATATAATTAACGGAAGCAAACTCCTATCTAACGGCCTCCCGTATACTAACGACCTCCCCAGCAAGTGGTCACACGGGCGCAGATAAGTACAGCTTTTTAACAACGCGAAGCTGGCGGAAGGGGTGCTGTGGGGATCTGAGGAGGCGAGTAGCCATCCTCGCTCCCGGGCAAGAGTCCGGGGGCACTGGGATTGCTGCCCGGGTGCTCGGAGGAGGGGTGGGGAAGCACCCGGGTGGGGGGCAGTCTCGGTTGGGGTGGCCCACCATCGGTGGTGGGTGTGGTGCGGAGTTGGGGGGGGGGCGGGTTACCCAAGACCTGGGGAGGGAGATGGATGACTTCGCGCCCACGGGTCCACCATGCCACCCCCTGGATCGTGTGTTCCCATGCTGGGGAAACCCCAGCCACTGCTTCTCTAACCCGCTGACCACCCATAACTCCCACTGACCGCAGAGGCCTCTGGCCACATGGCTGAATGTCATTGCTAATTGGCAATCGAAGTTAAGTGAGAACTTCACAGCTCCAATGTGGATCCCCGTGGGTAGGCGTGGCATGTAACTTCTGGGAGTTATTGCCTGGCATCCCAATCTGCCCGTGATACTTGGTCACTGTGCCTGAACACTGTGAGAAGAAACACCATGGACGTAATGGCCACCATCCAAAGACCCAGGGGCTGGGCCCCAGCAGCGGGGACATCACGATGACCAGAAGATGGGTGTGTGCACTGGGGAGGGGACCAACAGCAGTAACGTGACGTGTGGGAGTCTGGGGTATAGGGTCTGGGGTCCGGTGACCAGGGGCCAGCGCTGGGGCTGGGGTGCATGGGCAGGGCATGCTGAATTCAGGAGATGTTGGGGAGGGGGACAATGGGGGGAATGGAGGGTCCCGAAGTGGAAGACATCACTGGCTGACAGTCTCACACCTCTCCAATTCCTTACAGATATTACATATCCCCGTGGATGCTGCCCTCCTGATACTGTTGGCAGGCCAGGTGGCCAGACTCCAGAGAAGGCGACGGCAGCAATGTCAACAGAGGCTTGAGGCGGTGGCCCATGTGGAGGGCCCCACCCCATACTCTGAGGGCCTGGCCACCCATCAGACCAGGGAGGTGGGGGGGGGGGGGAGGTCAGTGACATCCCAGGTTGTACAGGCTTCATTGGTTTTCGACCAGATGAAGAACAGCATGTGCCGCAGGAGGCTCCGCCTGAACAAAGGGATGGTGCGGCCGTGTCGCGTCTTTTCGTCCGACGTCACTTCGTCCAACGACACTTCGTCCATGTCTTTTGGTCCAACGTCTTTTTGTCCGCCCGTCTTTTGGTCCAACGTCACTTCGTTCAATTATCCAATTACAAATTAACTCCGGATAAAACCATTTAATTGATAAAATGCAAGTACAATACAGCAAGTGAATTTAATTGCTAAAATGCAAGTAATTGATAAAATGCAAGTAAAATGCAAGTTGAAAAATGCAGTTAAAAAGTTAAAAAATCTAAAAATGCAGTTAGAAAATCTAAAAGTTTACTAATTACTTAAAATTCCCGAAATTACTTAAAATTGATGTAAATTAAATTCCCTAAAAGTTAGATTTCCAGAACTGTACCCGAGAGAGAATAATGGGGAGAGGACAAGATGATTTGATATTCTACAATTCCGACAGACACAGATATAAGTGGGAGTCTAATTGGATTTAGACAATGAGTGCAGTTCTGAAAGAAGCAGATTTAAACTCGATTTTCGTCGAGTGATTAAAACCTCTGGTTGGCAGTGGGTTCCGACATTACAGGTCTGAAATGATCAAATATTCCATCAGATACAATGGCTCTCATCACGCTGGAGCATACATGGGTGAATATCCTGCAGCTTATCTTAATAATGTCTGGAGATCAAGCAGCACAAATGCAGAACTCAACCTCAAGAGGCGAAATAGGTGGAGAGGATCCTTGAGCAGTAACATTGAAAAACTAAATTAAACTATTTGTAATTGGATAATTGGACGAAGTGACGTTGGACCAAAAGACGGGCGGACAAAAAGACGTTGGACCAAAAGACGTGGACGAAGTGTCGTTGGACGAAATGACGTCGGACGAAAAGACATAGCACCGGTGCGGCACCCTGTGCCATTTCCTTGCGGACTTGGCACCATGTGGAGGAGGGGGATACCTGTCCCTAGTTGTCATCAAGCTCAGTGCAGCCCTGAACCTCTCCACCTCAGGATCATTCCAGGGCTGGAGCGGGGACCTGTGCAGCATCTCACAGGTTACAGCCCACAATGCATCCGTGTGGTCACGGATGCCCTGTTTGCCCAGACAGCTAATTATATTAACTTTGACATGAACGCGGCCCAACAAAATGCCCAGGCAGCAGGATTCTCCGCAATCGCAGGGATGCCCCATGTGCAGGGGCTAATAGATGGCACGCTTGTCGCCTTGTGCTCACCAGGCCATCTGGGAGTGTCCTTTATGAACAGGAAGGGGTTCCACTCCCTGAACATCAAGCTTGTGTGCTCCAACACATGAAGATCATGTGGGTGTGTGCACGATTCCCAGAGTGTGTGCATAACAGCTACATCCTGGGGCAATTGGGCATCCCTGGTCTCTTCGAGCAACACCCTAGAATGGCCAGTTGGCACTTGGGGGATAAGGGTTACCCGCTGAGGACCTAGCTAATGACGCCAGTACGGAATTTGTGACCGATGCGGAGACCCAATACAACAACGCCCATGCAACCACCCAGGCGATCATTGAGCGGTGCATTGGACTCCTCAAAATGCAGTTCCGATGCCTCCATCGCTCTGGTGGCGTCCTGCAGTACAGCCCCCAGAGTGTCGCCCGCTGTGTGGTGGTCTGCTATACCCTCCACAACCTGGCAAAGCAGCAGGGCAACGTGCTGGAGATGAAGGTGGAAGAACTGGGCAGCACGGTAGCACAGTGGGTAGCATTGTTGCTTCACAGATCCAGAATCCCGGGTTTGTTTCCCGGCTGGGTCACTGTTTGTGTGGAGTCTGCATATTCTCGCCGTGTCTGCGTGGGTTTCCTCCGACTGTTCCAGTTTCCTCCCACAAGTCCCGAAAGATGTGCTGTTACATAATTTGGCCATTCTAAATTTTCCCTCAGTGTACCGAACAGGCGCCGGAATGTGGTGACTAGGGTTTTTTCACAGTAACTTCATTGCAGTGCCAACGTAAGCCTACTTGTGACAATAATAAAGATTATTATTATTACATATGGTCGAGGAGGAGGTGCCTGACCAGCAGGGGTTGGAGGACCAGCTCAGGAGGACCTGAAGAACCAGTTGGAGGATGGAGGACAGGCAGCAGCAGAGGGTCCGACAAGTCCGGAGGGCCAGGAAATCCCTCATCCTCGCCCGCTTCTGATAGGACTTGGCCTTGTCTTTCCCCCCTCCACCCCCATCCCTCAACCCTCCGCCGTTTCTCCCTCTCCCTTCCCCTCCCTTCACCCTTGCCATTCCCCTCTCTCCCAACTTCCCCCTTCTCCCCCTCACCCTGTTCAACCCTCCCAGCATCTGTGTAACATCGCTCCAGGGCGATAGGACTGTGTCAGCGGTCTCAGCGAGTCACCATCGAGGGCAGGGGGGATGATGATAGCCAGTTGAGAGCTGAGCATTGCTGCTCCTCAGTCTATGCTATAGGCTGACTCATGCCTGGCCGCTGAGTGCTCGCTCACCTCGGGGGGAAGGGGGGGGCTGCTTTCCGTGGCTCCGGGTAAGCACCCAGTGCCCCCTCCTCCCAGATGGAGCCTGTAGGGCCCTGGGTTTCACCTCAGGATAGAGGGGCAGCTGGATCACTACGCTGATATCAGAGATAGGGAGGGGAAAGACATTGGAGGGCGGCACGGTAGCACAGTGGTTAGCACTGTTGCCTCAAAGCACCAGGGACCCGGGTTTAATTCCAGCTTTGAGCCACTGTCTGTGTGGAGTCTGCACGTTCTCCCCGTGTCTGCATGGGTTTCCTCCGGGTGCTCCGGTTTCCTCCCACAGTCCAAAGGTGTGCGGGTTAGGTGGATTGGCCATGATAAATTGCCTCTTAGTGTAAAGGGATATGTAAGTTCTGTTATGAGGATAGGCGGAGTGGACAAGGGAGTGGACATGGATAGAGTGCTCATTTGAAGGGCTGGTGTAGACACAAAGGGCCAAATGGCCTTCCTTCTGCACTGTAGGGATTCTATGAAAACCAGGCTAAGAACTTTAAAATTGAGCAATTGCTTAAATGGGTGTCAGTGTAGCTCCGTGAGGTTAATGGCATGAATAGGAGTAAACCATTCAATCTAATTGAACATCTGACATGGGAAAAATGTTAGAGCCGGTTTAGCTCAGTTGGCTGGACATCTGGGCCGGGATTCTCCGACCCCGCCGCTGGCTTCCCGATTCTCCCCCGCTGTTTCTCAGACGCCCGCGGGATTCCTGCCGCGCCGGTCGGGGGCCATTGAAAACGCCCCCACCGGCAATTCTCCGGGTCCCAATGGCCGAGTGGCTGACTAGTCCAGCCGAGTCTCACCAGCGTGGGTTACTCAGGTCCCACACAGCAGGACCTGGAAGGTGAGTCTACGGGGGCCATCCTGGAGGGGGTGGGAGCGGGGGTATCGGACCCTGGCGGTGGCCTGGCCCGCGATCGGAGCCTACCGATCGGCGGGCGGGCTGGTTCCGTGGGAGCCTATGTCCTCAGCGCCGGGCCCCTATAGGGCTCCGCCATATTGCCCGGGGGCCACCGTAGAGAAGGGAACTCCTGCGCATGCGCGGAATCATACAGGCCGTTCCGCACATGCGCGGAAATACGCCAGCCGTAGCGCGCATGTGCTAACTCGAACTAGCCGTTCTGTGCCGGCTGGAACTGCGGAGACCACTCCGGCGCCGACCTAGCCTCCTAGGAAGGGGAGCATTCCCTATTATCGGGGACCATTGACGCCGGAGTGGTTGGTGCCACTTTTCATGCCAGCGTGGGGTCATAGCCCCATTATTGGAGAATCCAGCCCCTGGTTTGTGATGCAGAGTTAGGCCAATGGCTGAGATTATTCATGTAAGCCTTGCCTTTGTAACCTCGCTCTTTGCCTGAGGTGTGGTGATCCTCAGGTTAAATCACCATCAGTCAGCTCTCCCCCTCAAAGGGGAAAATGGCCTTTGGTTATCTGGGATCATGATGACTTTAATAGCAGAGCGTTTAGAAATACATGGCTTCATGAAGGGGAAATCAGGCCTGACTAATTTATTGTATTCCTTGGAGTCTGTAACGTATAGAATAGATAAAGGGGAACCAGCAGATGTAATATACTTGGGTTTCCAAAAGCGTTCAATAGGGTACCACAAAAAGATAAGAGCTCGTGGAGGCAGGGATAGTACAATTAGGGTGGATAGAGGATCAACACTAGTTCGATCTCACCTGGACTGCTGTGAGCAGTTTTAGTCCCCTTATCTAAGGAAAGATATGCTGACATTGCAGGCAGTCCGGTGAAGGTTCACTAGGTTATTCCCAGGCATGGAGGGATTTTCTTATGAAGCAAGATTGAATAGGTTGGGTTTGAACTCATTGGAGTTTAGAAAAATGAAAGGCGACCTCATTGAAACATATAAGATTCTCGGGGCTTGACAGGGTAGGTGCTGAGAAGTTGTTTCCCTTTTTAGGAGAGTCTAAGATAAGAGGACATAATCTCAGAGGAAGGGGTCGCCAATTTATGACAGAGATGAGCAGGAATTTCTTCTCTCAGAAGGTAGTGTGGAATTCTTTACCGCAGAAAGCTGTAGAGGCTGGGTCGTTAAGTATGTTCAAAGTTGAGATTGACAGAATTTCAATCAGTAAGAGAATCAAGGGTAATGGGGATACGGTGCAAATCTGGAGTTGAGAATTATTACATCAGGTCAGTAATGATCTCAATAAATTGCGGGGCAGACTCGATGGGCCGAATGGCCTAGTACTGCTCCTATGTCTTATGGTCTTAATTCTGTCTGAACCCTTTGTCTTCATGAATGAAAATGGCAATGTTTATGTTCCCCTCATTCCCCAAGCTGCCAACAAGCTGGCAATAACATGGGCAATGCGGCGATGACTGCAGTGGCAAAAGATAAATCAGTGCTATAGTTCTTCAATGGCTGTGACCTGGAGTGGGTCCTTCAGTGAACAACATTCTGACTCAGAGGTGAAAGTGCCACCTACAAGGCCAGGGTGATATCACACAGCAAAAGTACTGATTTATAGCACTGCCCCATTACTGTGTACTGTAACAGTACTGATTTATCTTTTGCCACTGCAGTCATCATCGAATTGTCCATGTTATTGCCAGCTTACTGAATATCAGAGATGGCTGTCTTTCAAGCGGAGGCATCGACTGCCCGTTCAGGTGGGTGCAAAGGTTGCTGCGGGGTTACGCAAAGCCAATTGTTGGCCAACTCTCTTCTTTAACCAACGCTATTACAGAATAGTACAGCAGAGAAAGACATTCATCCCAACATGTCTTTGACAGCGACTTGAAAGAACTCTACTGAAGAAAAAAGCCTTGGAAATCCTCCTTTGTAGTTTTGATCACAATCCTGTCGACTTCCCAACAACTGAAAACAGTTTTCCCCAATGGTCAATCAAAATACTTAAAATTTTGAACCTTTCTATGAAACGTCCCATTAACCTTCTCTCTTTGAATGAAAAGAGCTCCAATTTCTTCAGTCCCTCCTCCAGGACTGAACCCCGTGGTCATAACAAATGTCTTCTTTAAACCCTTCATGGTCTCGACACCCTTTCTAAAATAGCTTTTAAATAGCGAGTGGAGCTACAATGTTTCATCAAGTCTGTCCTGACACGAACTTCCTGTGGCGGCGATGACGTAGGAAGCCGCACATTTGGGAGCTCCCGTTTCAAACGGATTTTTCGGCTCTTTTTAGAGCCCAAAACGGAAATTTTTCGACGTCTTCCGGTGGGAGAAGGTGTGCTGATCGACTTTCTCCGCAGTTCATGACTCGAACTCGGAGTGGAAAGGGGGGAAAAACTGAAGCAGCTCCCCAGAAAAAACGGGGGAAGGAATCCAAGATGGCGGCCGGCGGAGCTCCAGAGGAGTGGAAGCAGTGCGTCCTGGAGCAACAAGCTGCTCTCCTGCGCTGTTTTGCAGATTTTAAGGCTGAGGTACTGAGATCTCTGCAGGAAACGAATAAAAGGCTCTCGGAGATTCAGACGACCCAGGGTGCTGCCATCAAGGCATTACAGACTCAGGCCACTGAACGAGAGGCGGAGGCCATGGTCCTCGTGAGTAAGGTGGAGGGGCACGAGGCACTCCACAAGAAGTGGCAGGACCGCTTCGAGGAGCTTGATCACCGCATGAGGCGGACAAACCTGCGGATCTTGGGCCTTGCAGAGGGGCTGTAGGGGTCGGACCTGACAACCTACGTGGCTACGATGCTGAACTCGCTAGTGGGGGCCGGGTCTTTCCATCTGCCCTTGGAGCTGGAGGGAGCACACAGAGTACTGGCCAGGAGGCCTAAGGAGAATGAACCCCCCACGTGCGGTGCTGGTGAGGTTCCACCGGTTCAGTGATCGGGAGTGTGTGCTGCGCTGGGCCAAGAAGGTGAAGAGCAGCAATTGGGAGAATGGGGTAGTACGGATCTACCAGGATTGGAGTGCGGAGGTGGCTAAGCGGCGGACCGGGTTTAATCGGACGAAAGAGGTGCTCTACAAGAAGAAGATAAAGTTCGGAATGTTGCAGCCTGCGCGCCTGTGGGTAACTTATTCGGACCGGCATTATTGTTTCGATTCCCCGGAGGAGGCGTGGGCCTTCGTGCGGACGGAGAAACTGGACTTGAACTAGGGGTTGGGGGTTGCGGGGCCAGTTGTAATACTTTATTGCTGGTTTCTGCTGTTGCTGTGTTCTCTTTTTCTGTACTTTTGCAATTTTGATATGGTTATTTATGGGGGGGTTGTTCTGTTTTTGTTGTTGTGGGGCATTGTTTGAGTTTTGTATCTTGCGGGGAGGGTTGGGGGGGTTTGTTGTATTCTATGTCGGGTTGGGGGTATGGATTTGGGAGCTGCGTCAGAAGGGTGTGGTGGGGCAGTGCGAAAGCGCGGGCTTTCCTCTGGTTTCCCGCGCTGCGGGGCTGGGGGGTGGAGACGGTGACGGGGGGAGGCGGGGCCTTAACTGGTTCTTCCCCGCGCTGGAGCGGTGCCTGGAGGAGGGATAGATTGGGGGATGATCTCATTTTGCGAGGGGTCGGGTTATTGGCGGGAGTTTCCGGGGTCAGCAGAAGTTAGCTGCCCCACGGAAGTACAATGGAGGATGGTTCGCGACTAGGAGGGTTCCTAGCCTGGGGGGGGGGGGGGGTGGGGGGGGAATACCGGGTTGCTGCTGGCAGGGTCAGGAAGGAGCTGGTGGGGGCCGGGGGGACAGAGGTGAGGTGTTGTCGCTGTGGGGACTGGGTCGGGTGGGGGGTGCTGGCCTGGGGCAGGCAGTCGACGGGCTATGGCTAGTCGACGGGGGAGGGGGGACGGGACGCCCTCTGATCCGGTTGGTTACCTGGAATGCGAGAGGGTTGAATGGGCCGGTGAAGCATTCGAGGGTACTTGCTCATCTGAGGGGGCTAAAGGCAGATGTGGCAATGCTTAAGGAGTCCCACCTGAAGGTGGCGGACCAGGTCCGTCTGAGGAAGGGATGGGTGGGGCAGGTTTTCCACTCTGGGTTGAATGTGAAGAACCGGGGAGTGGCGATTCTGGTGGGGAAAAATGTGTTGTTTGAGGCATCGGAGGTGGTGGCGGATAAGGGGGGTAGGTATGTTATGGTTAGGGGCAGGCTACAAGGAGAGGAGGTGGTACTTGCTAGTGTGTATGCCCCAAATTGGGACGATGCGAGCTTTATGAGGCATATGTTGGAACGGGTCCCGGATCTAGAGGCGGGAGGTCTGATCATGGGGGGGGGACTTCAATACGGTGTTGGATCCTTCACTGGATCGGTCCAGCTCTAGGACGGGTAGGAGGCCGGCGGCGGTACTGAGAGGGTTTATGGACCAGATGGGTGGGGTGGATCCATGGAGGTTTGTGAGGCCGAGGGCACCGGGGTACTCTTTCTTCTCCCACGTACATAGGGTCTACTCTCGGATAGACCTCTTCGTGGTGAGTAGGGGACTGATTCCGAGAGTGGAGGAGGCCGAGTATTCGGCCATTGCAATCTCCTACCACGCTCTGCATTGGATGGAGTTGGAGATGGAGGAGGTGCGGTACCAGCGCCCTTGTAGCGGTTGGATGTGGGGTTGTTGGCGGAGGAGGAGGTGTGTAGGAGGGTCCGGGCAAGTATTGAGGGGTACCTCGAGTTGAATGATAGGGGGGAGGTTCAGGTGGGGGTGGTCTGGGAAGCCCTGAAGGCAGTGATTCGTGGGGAGCTGATATCCATCCGGGCACACAGCGAGAGGAGTGAGAGGGATAGACTGGTGGGAAAGATGCTGGAGGTAGACAGGAGGTACGCAGAGGCACCAGAGGAGGGACTGTTGGGGGAGAGGCGCAGCCTGCAGGCTAAATTTGATTTGCTGACCACTAGAAAGGCGGAGGCACAGTGGAGGAAGGCACAAGGGGCAGTGTACGAACATGGTGAAAAGGCGAGTAGGATGCTGGCTCATCAGCTCCGCAAGCGGGATGCAGCTAAGGAAATTGCTGGAGTGAGAGACAAGAATGGGAATGTGGTGCGGAAGGGGGTAGAGGTGAATGAGGTCTTCAAGGACTTTTACGGGGAACTGTACCGGTCGGAGCCAACGGGGGAGAGGAGGGGAATGGAGAGGTTCCTGAACGGGCTTTCTTTCCCGAAGGTGCAGGAGGAGCAGGTGGAGGGATTGGGTGCGCCGATTGAGCTGGAGGAGCTAGTTAAGGGGATCGGGCAGATGCAGTCAGGGAAGGCACCGGGGCCGGATGGGTTCCCGGTGGAATTTTATAAAAAGTTTGTGGACCTAGTGGGCCCCTTGCTGGTGCGGACACTTAATGAAGCGTGGGAAGGGGGGACTTTGCCCCCGACGATGTCACGGGAGCTGATCTTGTTAATCTTAAAGAGGGACAAGGACCCCCAGCAGTGTGGTTCATACAGGCCCATATCTCTCCTCAACGTAGATGCCAAGGTGCTGGCAAAAATCCTGGCCACCAGGATAGAAGACTGTGTGCCAGGGGTTGTACACGAGGACCAGACAGGGTTTGTGAAGGGAAGGCAGCTGAACACGAATGTGCGGAGATTGTTGAATGTCATCATGATGCCGGCGATTGAGGGGGAGGCAGAGATAGTGGTGGCACTGAATGCGGAGAAGGCTTTCGATAGAGTGGAGTGGGGGTACTTATGGGAGGTGTTGGGGAGGTTTGGATTTGGTGAAGGGTTTATTAAATGGGTGAGGCTGCTATATGAGGCCCCGATGGCGTGCGTGGCCACGAATGGGAGGAGGTCGGAGTACTTCCGGCTTTACCGAGGGACCAGGCAGGGTTGCCCCCTGTCCCCCTTGTTGTTTGCATTGGCAATCGAGCCGCTGGCGATGGCGTTGAGGGATTCAGAGAGGTGGAGAGGTCTGGTGCGAGGTAGGGAGGAACATAGGGTGTCGGTGTATGCCGTTGACGTTACTGTATGTGGCGTACCCGGTGGGAGGGATTCCGGGGGTGATGGAGCTGCTAGCTGAGTTTGGGACCTTTTCAGGTTATAAACTAAATTTAGGCAAGAGTGAGGTGTTTGTGGTGCAGCCTGGAGACCAGGAGGAAGGAATTGGTAGGCTCCCGCTTAGGCGGGCAGGGGAGAGTTTTAGGTACCTGGGGATGCAGGTGGCCAGGGACTGGGGGACTCTTCACAAACATAATTTCACAAGGCTAGTAGATCAGATGGACGAGGAGTTCAAGAGGTGGGACATGCTGCCATTATCGTTGGCGGGGAGGGTACAGTCCGTCAAAATGACGGTGCTTCCGAGGTTCTTGTTCCTCTTTCAGTGCCTGCCCATCTTCATCCCCAGGGCCTTCTTTAGGAGAGTGACTAGCAGTATCTTGAGCTTTGTGTGGGCACATGGGAGTCCGAGAGTGAAGAGGGTTTTTCTGGAGCGAGGGAGGGATAGAGGCGGGCTAGCGCTGCCCAACCTTTTGGGGTACTATTGGGCGGCCAATGTGTCAATGGTGCGTAAATGGGTGATGGAGGGGGGAGGGGCGGCGTGGAAAAGGATGGAGATGGCGTCATGTAGAGAAACGAGCCTGGGTGCCATGGTAACGGCGCCGTTGCCGCTCTCCCCTAAGAGGTATACCACGAGCCCAGTGGTGGCGGCGACCCTAAGAATCTGGGGACAGTGGAGACGGCATAGGGGGGAAATAGGGGGCTCGATGGAGGCTCCATTGGGTGGCAATCATCGGTTCATCCCGGGGAACAAGGATGGGGGGTTTAGGGGGTGGCAAAGGGTGGGCATCAGTAAATTGAGGGACCTGTTTATTGGCGGGAGGTTTGCGGGCCTGGGGGAACTGGAAGATAAATTTGGGCTTCCACAAGGGAACATGTTCAGATACTTGCAGGTAAAGGCGTTTGCTAGGCGACAGGTAGAGGGATTCCCTTTGCTGCCCTCGCGGGGGACGATGGACAGAGTGCTTTTGGGGGTATGGGTCGGAGAGGGGAAGGTGTCTGACATCTATAAGGTAATGCAGGAGGTGGAGGAGTCATCAGTGGAGGAGCTGAAGGCTAAATGGGAGGGGGAACTTGGGGAGCAGATAGAGGACGGGACTTGGGCGGATGCCTTGGAGAGAGTCAACTCTTCCTCTTCATGTGCGAGGCTTAGTCTCATCCAATTTAAGGTGCTGCACCGGGCCCACATGTCCGGAACTAGGATGAGTAGGTTCTTTGGGGGTGAGGACAGTTGCACCAGATGTTCGGGGAGTCCAGCGAATCATGCCCATATGTTCTGGGCATGCCCAGCACTGGAAGAATTCTGGACGGGGGTGGCGGGGACAGTGTCGAGGGTGGTCGGATCCAGGGTCAAACCAGGGTGGGGACTCGCGATTTTTGGAGTTGCGGTGGAGCCGGGAGTGCAGGAGGCGAAAGAGGCCGGGGTCCTGGCCTTTGCGTCCCTAGTAGCCCGGCGAAGGATCTTGCTGCAGTGGAAGGATGCGAGGCCTCCAAGTGTGGCGATCTGGGTCAATGACATGGCAGGATTTATAAAGTTGGAAAGGGTCAAATTTGCCCTGAGAGGATCAGTACAAGGGTTCTATAAACGGTGGCAGCCTTTTCTGGACTTCCTGGCTCAAAGATAGGTATCTTGGTCAATAGCAGCAGCAACCCGGGGGGGGGGGGGGGGGGGGGGGGGGGGGGTGTTGCTAACTATAGTTTCTATTTTTTTTTTTCGCTACGGTTATGTAACTTAACATTGTGTTAATTTAAGTTGTTGTTAATATATTGGGTTGTTCATTGAGGAGGGGCGAAGGTTCATGATTGTTGTCATTATTGTTATTGTTGGTATTTTAGTATGGTTTGATGTTGTTGTATAAATTAAAAAGTTTTCAATAAAAATTAGTTTTTGTTTTTAAAAGTCTGTCCTGACACAGTTACAGGTTGGGCTGCAGAGAGGAATCATTAAGTTTCAGCCTTGGCTATCAGGTTCATAATTCCTTATGCAGTTTCATTTTCCAATGTACAGGAAGGAGCCAGTGATGCTTTCCCAGAATACATTTATAAAAAGTTGTTTTATTCAAACCAAAATGGAGCGTTTGAAAATCTGACATGAAGCGATCAGTTTGAAACTACTGAAGGAGAAAAATCACTTTGAATTTCCAAGAGGCAGTTTAGATTATGTTACGGATGCCTGGTCAGCTCTCTGCAATGGCTAAGATATTGGTCCAGAACCATAACTTTTTAAGTTTCAATGTGGTGAGGAAAGATCGATTCATTCTGGTAGGGATAGCATAAGAAATGGGGCTTAGTTATTTTATAAACAAACTTTATTAAGACAAAAGAACAAAAAAACAACATTAAAATTTTAAAACGTCAACCCTAACAATAACAGATTAGATGTAGTTTATTAACCCTAACACATAAATTCCCTTAAAACGGCACTTCAAAGGAATATGCAACTGTCATTCCACTTAGACAGGAAAAGGCATTTATGTAGCAATTTGTCTTGATACGGAAGTTCCTTTAGAATCCATTCAAAAGCTTGTCTCTGGAACAGCTATCCATGACCTCTCTCTGTGGCTTCTCAAATCCTTCTCTCTTACCTGTTCAACAGGATTCTCTCTCCGAGCTCTGCCCAGCCCCTCAAACAAAGATTCTCTCCCGGGGTGTCCAGACTTGAACTCATTATCGTTATCTTGGTTTGCCACTCCAGTTTATACAAAGGGATACAGACAGGTTATCGATATGCAACTAACATCCCGTTGACAGACAAAAGAGGCCATCAGACTCTATAATGGGCTAATGGCTTGTCAGGAGTGTCCTGAAGGACAATGGATCTCAAGTGAATTACCCTGGCTGAACAGGGGCATCCTGTGTATACCCACGAATGTGTTTAAATCTGAATGGGACAGTGTAACTCAGGCCAGGTGTGGGCGTATACCTTTGACTCCGTGCTAGCTGTTTTTTCCTCAGTCTGTTAACCTCTAAATTATATGCTACATCTTCGATCCCATTTCTGGACCAATTTTCCTAATATCGCCCTCTCATAACAATTAATGAATCTCCCACGGCAGTCAATTCATTCTAAGAAATGCTGTATTTTTTAAAAATACTCAAAAAAGGCATCGCACAAAGGTGGGAAGTGAGAGATCCCTCTCCTGAAAAGTCTTTGGGCAACGTGATCATTTTTACAGCTGGTCTCCTTTATTCAAAATTCATTACCTTACACATTCCGTGCACCAGAAATAAACAGCGACTTACTGAATTGCCAGTATCTCAAGATCACAATCAGTAACACAATGAAAAAATTATTAAACAGGGAAACCTTACTCTGTCAGCAGGATAAAGTGTGAGAATTGGCTGGGAGTATGAGAGCAAACCAGCAAGAAATATAAAAACAGCTTGTTAAAAACCTCTATTAGTATGTGAAAATGAAGAGTGTGGCAAAAATAAACGTTACTCTCTTTAAAGAGTGAGACAGGAGAAATTATAATGGTAAATAAGAAATCGTAGAGAGACTAAATAAATATTTTGTATCTGTCCTCACAGTAGAAGACAATGTCAGAAATTGACGAACTAATGACAGTGAGGAACTTAAAGTAATTAATATCAGTCGAGAAAACGTGCTGGAGAAATTAATAATACTAAAAGCTGATGAATCCCATGGCCCAGGTGGCCTACATCCCAGTGTTCTAAAATAAATGTGGCTGCAGAGATTGCAGATCTTCACATTCTGGTATGGTCCCAGAGGATTGGAAGGTAGCAAATATAACCTCACTATTCAAGAAAGGAGGGGGAGAAAAATCAGAGAACTACACGCCAGTAATTCTGACATCATTTGCTGTGAAAGTACTGGAATCTGTTGTTAAGGAGATTGTAGCAAGTTACTTTGAAAATCGTAATATGATTAGGTCGAGTCAATATGGCTTTCTCAGAATGAAATTGTATTTGACAATTGTATTAAGAGTTTTTTGAAGATGTAACGAACAAGAGTGGATGAAGGAGTATGTTTGAATTCCAAAAGGCATCACGCCAAAGGTTATTACACAAGCAAAGGTCTCATGGGGTTGGGGATAATATATCAGAATGGACAGAAGATTGGTTAATGACAAAAAGCAGAAAGTGGAGATAAACAGGCCTTCTTCAAGTTCTTGGGGTCTCACCAGTAGAGTATCACAAACATCAATG
Organism: Scyliorhinus canicula; assembly: GCF_902713615.1. NCBI lineage: Eukaryota > Metazoa > Chordata > Chondrichthyes > Carcharhiniformes > Scyliorhinidae > Scyliorhinus > Scyliorhinus canicula. Next base: position 39,359,739 of record NC_052165.1, on the reverse strand, counting down.
CTGCGGCCTCAGCTATTCACGGTTCATGCTAATGGCTTAGATTAAGGTACAGTGAATAATGTATCCAGGTTTAGTGATGACACAAATTGAGGTCTTGTGGTGCAGTGGGTTGCACCCTTGCCTCTGAGCCAGATACTTGGGGGTTCAAGTCCCACTCCACGAATTGATGGCTACAGAAGGTGTGTTAATAATTAGCCACACAACCTATAAATCCTTCCAACACATCTATGGTAAGCAGTATGTGGAGTGGTGCTACTCAAGCTATATATAGCTTCAGGCTAGCAGCCTGCCGCAGGAAAAACAAACTACAGAAACAGATGTAGGCTCATTGCTTTATTTGCTCCATGTGTCTCTAGACATGGGAAGCCAAAGAAGATGATACAATATAATGTTTCTTCTACAAAGCTAGTTGGAATAGCAAGTTGCAAGGACAATGTAAAGAAATATAGACAGGATAAGTGATTGGGCATTAAGTTGGTGGATTCACATTGGCATTAAGAACAGAAAAGATAGATTTTTGAGAGACTATGGAGTAGGGGCGAGGAGGGGGAAGACGGGAAAGTGATCACAATCAAATCAGCCATGATCTTAGTGAACGGGAGAGCAGGTTCGAAGGGTAGAATGGCCTATTCCTGTTCCTGAGCTTCTGTTCCACTGTTAATATTTTTTAAATGGTGAAAAATGTTGAAATGTTGATGTTCAGAGAGAATGGTGAGCCTGCACTCAAGGAATACAGAAAATGATCACACAGGCACATCAAAAAATTAGAAAGGCAAAAGCATGTTTGCATTAAATACAAGTGGATTGAGTCACAAGAGCAAGAGAGTATAGCTAAGATTATATCGAGCTTCACTGAGATCACATCTGGAGTATTGTATGCAGCTTTTGGTCTTGTAAGAGTCCTTCCTACTGATTGCCTTGTTTCCCCTTTATTTTTGCCGTTATCATTTTGATCCTTGGATGCTTACTGGGCATGTATCTTTAAGTCAAGCAGCAGAGAGAATGAGGATTTCAAGAAGTTGCAACATAGGATATGTGCTGCCAGCTTTGAACAGCGAGATCCAAACTTTTTGGCACCCGAGAGATGGGGTGGGACTCGGTTCAATTGATTGACTGGTGGCCAATGAATTGACCAAAAGGTTGTATTCTGCTGGGTAACAGGTGGTGATTGGGTCCTACTCAAGTGGAATGATTTTCAGAGGCCCAAAGAGCTCAGTTTGAATCTTGGATACTCAGGGGAAGGACCTGCTCTCTCTCTCTCCCTCCAGAAATGCTGTGAGTTGAGGCCCTTCTAAACTCACAGAGAACTTGAATGAATGAATCTACAGTGAAACCATTACACAGGCTGCAAGCAGAGACCTGGATCTGAAAGCTTACTTTGAAGGAAAATCTGTTTAAAGACAACCATCTGAAACAAAGACTTTTTCCTTTTACTTATTATTTTCACCCCTTCCTCCCCTCTGTGTTTGTCTGTCTTGGGTGCCTGTGTGCATATAGAGGGTGGGGGCAAGTTAAACCGGGGGATTAGGAATTAGATTATAGTGAACCAATTATATTTGCTGCATATTTCATTATTATTCTTGTTATTAATAAAATTATTGTGTTCAAATTTACAAACCTGGTGACTGTAATTATTAGACAGCTAAGGGCCAAAGACTTTGGGTATTTTTCTAAGAATTGTTGGTTCATTCAATTGTGTTGCGACTCCGTGTCAATTGGGGCTGGAATTGACCGCACACTAGCCCAGGGGATGGGAACAGTTTCTAATATCTAAGGAAGGATGTACTTGCCTCGGTGACAATGCAGCAAAGTTCACAAGGTTGATTCCTGTGATGAGGTCACGGGGAATGGGCCTATGCCATATAGAGATTATAAGAATTAGCCAATATGGTTTTTGAGAGGGTAGGTGCTGCTCCATTGGCTGGGGAATCTAGAACAATGGGTCACTTTATCAGGATAAGGGCTTGTTCATTTAATACTGAGATCAGGAGAAATTTCTTAATTCAGAGGGTTGCAAATATTTGAAATTTTCTAACTCGGAGAGGTGTGGATGCTCTGCCATTGAGTACGTTCAAGGCTAAGCTTGACAGGCTTTTTGTCTCTCATGGGGATTAAAGGATAGGGGGAGTGGATGGGAAAGGGGAGTTGATGCAAAAGGTTAGCCATGATCATATTGAATGGCGAAGCAGGCTTAAGAAGGTGTATGAGGTAACTCCTGCTCCTATTTCTTACAGGAAGTCACTTAAGGAATGTTTTCTTTCTTTTCCAAACATAAGCTTGCTGAAAACAGCCACCAATTGTGCTGAATACTCCATTAACTCAATATCAATATTAAATGAGCCGGTCTCCTTCCCCAACCTTGCTGACTCAGTGACACACTGTAGCCTGTGGATATACACCCCTATAGATTAATTCCTAAATAGAGCGTTTAAAAAGTTCAAAGATGGAGAAGTTAGCATAATTAAAGTAAAGCAAGCTGGATGTTTAACGTTGAGCCTTTCCTAGCTGGTTACTGACAGACTAATTTGCACAAATAGGATATTCAACGGTCTGGATTTCTATTGGGTAAGGGTTCAAACGGGGTCAAAGACACGCTGAAGTACTGACTAGCCTTGTTTTAATTGAATGGCAAAACCAACTTCAGAAACATAATGATTTATTTGGAGTAGAGCAAGGGCAACGAATAAATCTACCTCTTAAACCACAGTTAATTAAATTTTGTTGGAAAATTGAAACTGTCAAAATCTATGATACTAAATTTGAATCCTTTCCATTTGTTAGTTAAAAGAGTTTTTCAGTTTTCTCCCTCAAAGATTGCCCCATCTTTAACACATGCCCACTTCTTCTCATGGTGGTCCACATATGGCACTTGGCTTCTGGTCACATTTGCACCGCCAAAAACATATTAGAATTCAAAGTAATGGTATTCAACATTGTCTCATATCCTACTTGGCAAATAGCATTTCACTTTTAAATAAACATTTGTCAAACGTGAGAACACTTTCATTACTAATCTTTAATATTAATCTTTATCATTATTGATGTCACATGTAGGCTTACATTAACACTGCAATGAAGTTACTGTGAAAACCCCCGAGTCACCACATTCATTATCAAAACTCAGCTCAGATGGAGTGGACATGCAGTATGAAGGATGTCATGTATTTCTAACTTAAACTTGGACAATACCTGCGGTGGGCTGAAATTAAAGTTCAAGGACTCCTTGAAGGTTAACCTTAGGAAATGTGATACATTCACCACAGACAAGAAAGAACTGCTTGAGGAGCAACCTCTAGTAGTGGCATTGCCTCCTTTGAGCAGTTCACAACACAGGCAGCAAAGGACAGAAGGAAAGTTAGAAGGACCAGGCAGTCCCATCAAATTCAGACTATTCAGCCTCGCCTACACTGTGGAAAGCCATGCAGCTATGCAATCAGGCCCCCAGATAGAACGCACAACGGATGACCCTACGTACACCAGAAATGGCCATTTTCAATCGGAAATCTGCTGAGATACAAGATTAGATGTTTGAGATTTAGATTCGCTCAGAGTGCTGTGAGACTGTGGGATTCACTCCCAGGGCTAATGGTTGAGGCTGAAACGACACCTCCCTTCATTTACCAGCCATGTTGTGCCGCGACGCACTGCTTTTCATGCACAACGTGGCGGGTAGATCGCTCCCTTTGAATTTTTAAGCCGCGGGGAACGAAAGATGCCAGAACCTCAGCGATCGGGCGTCCTTTTTAAAGGGTGCCCAAATCTCAAAGTTAGCGTCCCACCCACATTCCCCACCCTCGGATATAACGACCCCCACAGACTTGGGCAACACCCCTAACCTCCGACTTCGGAGAGGCAACCCCCCTCCCATCATTAAATGTCCACGAACCCCGCCCCCCTTTCAGGCCCCCTTGGAAGTGCACCTTGGCACCCGGACAATGCCAACCTGGCACCTGGGTGCCACTGTCCCCAAACACCCAGGGCTTCAATCTCTTCCAAGCCATCACGCCTGGTTTCCAGTTTTGGAGACCAGTGTTAATTCACACTGGTTTCACCGGTGGGGCTGGTGAATACTGGGAGCCAGGATTCGTGTAGCAGAGTTTCAGATTCTGACCACTCGTTAGCAAAATAATTCTTTTTTTCCTGAATTCTGGATATATTTGTGAATAATATTACTTTTCTATAGATCTGGATTACCCACAAGCCAAACATCTTCTCTAAATCTACCCATCAAAATCCTTCATAATTTATCGATCAGGTCACCTCGCATCTCTCCTTTGAAGCAAAAAGAGTGGCAGCTGGTTTAGTCTTTTCTGATTATTGTGTCCTCTGAGTATCACCCTTGGAAATCTTTTTTGCATCTTCCCCAATGCCTCTGTATCACTTTTAAAATATGGAGACCAAGGGCTGGATTCTCCCCTACCCGGCGTGACGGAGGGTCCCGGCGTAGGGGAGTGGCGCCAACCACTCAGGGGTCGGGCCTCCCCAAAGGTGGGGAATTCTCCCCACCTTTGGGGGCTAGCCCCGCGCCGGAGTGGTTGGCACCAGAAGACTGCCGCAAAAAACCGGCGCCCCCGGCAGCAGGGCTGGCCGAAAGGCTTTCGCCGGTCGGCGCATGCGCCGGCGGTGACGTCAGCGGGCAGCTGCCGCTGATGTCACCACCGCCGCATGCGCGATGTGGGTTTCTCTTCCGCTTCCACCATGGCGGAGGCCGTGGCGGTCGCGGAAGAGAAATAGTGCACCCAGGGCACTGGCCCGGAGTCTGAGCAGGGGGCCCCGATCACGGGCCTGGCCACCTTGGGGGCACCCCCCGGGGTCCGATCACCCCCGCCCCCCCCCCCCCCCCCCCCAGGACCCCGGGGGCCTGCTCGCGCCGCTGATCCCGCTGTTACAGAGGTGGTTCAAACCTCGGCGGCGGGAGAGGCCACCCAGCGGCGGGACTTCGGCCCATCCGGGCCGGAGAATCACCGCAGGGGCCTCTCTGATCGGAGTGGTGAGATTCCCGCCACCGCCACTTCCCGGGTGGCGGAGAATCTCTGCCACGGCGGGGGCGGGATTTTCAGCGGCCCCAGGCGATTCTCCGACCCTACTGGGGGTCGGAGAATTTCGCCCCTGATTTGTTCATAGTCTAACCATGATTGCACACAAGTTTAACATAACTTCTCTGCTTTCCAATTCCATCTTTTTGAAATTAATCCCCGCTTTATTTTTTTTTAATCCTCCTCTTGCTGTGTCAAACCCTGATGTCAACCGCAAATTATGAAAATGAACTTCCAAATCCCAACTCCAAATAGTGAACAACAGGGGTCCCAGCACTGATCCCTTTCCATGATTTGCAATCTGAGTAACTATCTGAAAACCCCATGGTGTTATCATGATCTACTCCTTGTTACTTCTTCAGAGAATTCTATGTTAATGGCGCATTGATTGTATCAAGATTAAAAATATACCGATGGAGGGTATTGATTAATTAAGTATCTTGAACACGTATAAAGAGATTTCCTTCCGTGACCAGTGGGCTCCTTGGGAGCCGATGATGCTTCGGTTTAATTAGCGAAGTTTCCTTTTGACACTTTATTTTAGTTACACCACCAGGGTTTGTCACTCCTGCCATTTGTTTTTAATTTATTGATTATTGTTTTATTTAAAAGACTATAAAGAGTGACTTTCAAGTAACTAATTTGTTAATTTGTCCCTTAGTTTATTTGACTGGTTTTCAAAAGATTGTAACGGGAAGCTTCTGGGATACTGGGTGTTGGCTATGGCGGAGACAGTCCTATGTTGTGTTCTGTGAATAAATGTAGTATTAAACTAAAAGATTGGTGTCTGGTTTCCTTCCTTATCATCTGGCTTCAGAAGGAGTTAATGTTCTATGTTTATTAATTTCATCAATGAAAATACTGCTTTTCATTTCTTCAAAGGTGTAGTTGGTTAAGATCTCTGACAACCATCAGCAGCAGCTTCTGTTGTTCCAACTAATGATCCTTTTCCTTCTGATCTTAAATGAAACTCCTACCTCTCCACTGCTGAGGCTATTTCCGAGAAGCTTATTTAATTATTTTTTTGCCGAACATTTATTTCCCCCCTTGACAAACAAGAACAATTTGTATTTATACAGCATCTTTAACACAATAACATGCCCCAAGACACTTCACAGGAGCAATTTTGCAGACAAAATATAAACTGCGCCACACAACAGCGACTTCTGTACGATATAGCATCTTTAACAGAATACAATATTCCAAGGTGCTTCACGAGGACATTATTTTTAAAATGGGGCACTGAGCCACATTAAGAAATGTTAGATCAGCTGATCAAAAGCTCCATCAAAATGGGAGGTCATTAAAGGAGGAAAGCGAGGTAGAGAGGAGAAACGGTTTAGAGAGAGAATTCCAGAGCTTAGAGTTTCGGCAGATGAAGACACGGCCGTCAATGATCAAGCAGATAAAATTGGGGTTTGCTCAAGAGGCCAGAATTAGAGGAGTGCAGATATCTCAGACGGTTGTAGGACTGCAGGAGATTACCAGGAGAGGGGGGTGAGGGTGAAAAGACCATGGAGGGAGTTCCAAACAAGGATGAGAATTTTAAAATCAAGATGTTTCTTGACCGGGAGCTAATGCAGGTCAGCGAGCACAGGGGTGATAGGTGAATAGAATTTGGTACGAGTCAAGGCCTGGAAAGTTTTAGATGACTCGAGCTGGATCCTCCGGCCTCCCAGCCGTGTGTTTCTCAGTAGTGGGAGGCGGCGCACCATTTGCTGGTGGCAGATTCTCCTGTCCCCGTTGCTGTTCATGGGAATTCCTATTGAAACTACTCCAGGCCGTACATGGGGAAACCCGTACGTGGGGGTGAGCTGGCAGTGGGAACAGAAAATCCTACGGCAGTGAACGGCCAGAGAATTTGATCCCTCAAGTTTATAGAGGGTAGGGTGTGGCTGACCTGGCAGGAGTGTGTTCAAATAGTTGAGTCTCGAAGTAGTAAAGGCATGAGTGAAGGATTCAGCAGCATTTGAGCTGAGGCAGGTGAGCAGTTAGGTGATGTTACCGAGTGGAAAAAGGTGGTCTTAGTGATGGTGCGGATATGAAGCTGGAAGCTCATCTCACAGCGAAGCACGATCACAAGGTTGCTCACTAACTGGTTTCATCTCAGACGGTTGCCAGGAACAAGGATGGAGTCAGGGAATGGAGTCTGGGGTGACGACCTGAAAAATTGGCTTCAAACTTCCCAATATTTAATTGGAAGAATTTTCTAATCATTCAGTGCCGGGTGTTGGATAAGCAGTCTAATAATTTAGCAACACTGGAGGTGGGAGGTGAGGTAGAACTGGAAATGGTCAACCTACATGTAAAACTATCACTGCTTTCAGATGGTGTCGCTTAGGGGCACCCCCAGAGATGAGAAATAAGTGGGGTCCAAGGATAGACGTGGGAGCAGAAAAATAAACCATTGCAAATAATACTCTGGTTGCGAGTAGATAGGCAAGAATGGACACTAGCCTTGGAGGTGGATGGTGAGGTCAACGTGTCAAAGACAGATTGAGAAGGACCAGGAAGGGAAGTTAACCATTGTCACACAGGATGTCATTTGCGATTTTAAGAAACATTTTGGTATTGGGGGGGGGGGGGGGCAAACCTGATTGGAGGGATTCAAACATGGAGCTCTCAGAAAGGTACATGGATGGGAGGTGACACCTTCAAGGGGGTGATGGAAGGGGAGGTTGGAGATAAGGAGTTTGATAGTTTGTGAGGAGGGAGGATATTTAAAGCGAGGGGTATTCCCTGAGGGAAAGGCGACAGAGTGAGCTGCGGTTGGGGAAAGGCCTGGGTCATTCCCCATCCCGGAGCCTCAATCCGCACACACTCAGGGCGGGAGAGCGGCTGCGAGAGCCGCCAGTGAGCGGCTGCGGGGCGGACAGAGCCGCGAACCCTCCCCCCAGGCCACACTTACAGCAAGTCCCGGTGCGGATCCCGCGGCTCAGTCTCAGCAACCTCTCCCTCTCTGATGGAAAGGCTCGGAGCGACTGCTGTGCACTTTTCCTATCGTCAATCAGCAAATCCTGCCCTTTGCTCGGGAATAATTCCACATCAGTGTCAGGGATCTGGGATCATTCCCAACCTCAGGTTTGGGGACAAGAGTTCATCGCGCGCGAGGCATTTCCCCCTGAAATTTATTTATCAAGTTCAACTCGAAAAACCAAAAGAGAAGGAAATCTTTTTTGCCTTGACTGCATTCTCCAGCATATTCAGACAACGAGCAGTCAGGTTCAATGCAAAAGATACATGTTCATAAACTGGACTCAACTACCCGATACATGGGGAAAAGATCACCCCCCCCCCCCCCCCCCCCAGCCCGTGCCCAGATGTGTTAACAAGCACGAAACATGACTACAGATTCATTCATCTCATTTCAACCATGCATCTAATGCTATAAATTATCAACAATATTACAACAACAACTTCTATTGACATGGCGACTTTAACTGAATACAAAAATTGACACTGTGCCACATGAGGAGATGTGGTCCAAATGTTCTCCGGTCGTTCGCTGGCGGCAGATTCCCTGGTCCTGAGGGCACTGCCCCCCTGGTTTTCCAGGGATGGCTTCAATGGGAAATCCCGCTGCCAGAAAAAAGTTGGGCCGCCTTCTGCCATCAAGAAAAACATGTCTGGGAGGCAGCCAGGTGACCACAAGCTCAGTCAACAAGGTTGGTTTAAGGAGCGTCTTCAAGGAGGAAACAGAGGGGGGGGTGAGGTTTACAGACAGAATTCCAGAGTTTCGGCTCTGGCAGCTAAAAGCACTGCCACCAATAGTGGAGCAATTAAAATTGGGGATGCTAAAAATGCAGCAAGACCTGGACAACATTCAGGACAACATTCAGGCTTGGGCTGATAAGTGACAAGTTACATTCAAGTAACATTCATGATGCAAGTGTTTGGAAAGGATGTTTTGTGAGGGCCACAAAGAATCCAGCATGAGTTGCAGAAATAAATAACATTTATTCACAATAACATGGCGGCGGCAGCAGCAGCAGTGGGGAGATGGCGTTGTGGTATAGTACTTGACAAATACTGCAGAGGCCCAGCTAACCAGAACAATCTAGCTCTAATCTTAATCCCAGAAACCTTTATTCTGGATTCCGCACTTGAGAAAATATTTTCTCTCTATTTACACTGTCGAGCTCTGTAGCAGTCATACGGACTCAAAACTTTAACTCAGCTTCTCTCTCCACAAATGCTGCCAGACCTGCTGAGTTTATCCAGCATTTTCTGTTTTTATTTCTATCAAATCCTTTAATCATTTTAAAAACCTCAATTATGTTATCACTAAATTGTCTGCAGTTGAGGAAATGAAGTCTAGATGATACGGACTGTTCTCATGCTGGTGAATTTGTGCTTCATCAAGGACAAAATATCCTTTTATTATTCTTTCAAGGGATGTGGGCATCACTGGCAAGGTCAGCATTTGTGCCCATCCCTAATTGCTGTAGAACTGAGTGGCTTGCTTGTTAAGCATCAACCACATTGCTGTGGGTCTGGAGTCACATGTAGGCCAGATCAGGTAAGGACAGCAGATTTCCTTCCCTAAAGGACATAGTGAACCAGATGGGTTTTTACGATAATTGATGATAGTTTCATGGTCACCATTACTGAGATTAGCTTCTTTTTCATATTTTGGTAATTGTATTTAAATTCCACAAGGTGCCATAATTCACCTGGGTCTCTTGATTATTCAGCCAGTGACATTATCACTACACCATCATCCCCCCCCACTTCCTTGCTGAAGAGCTGGCAAAATTGATGGGGATCCCGACCAATGTTCCCTCTGAACTGCGTAGCTGTGTGGCCGCAAGACAATCCAACCTTTTGTGTGCAGATTGTGCACAAGGCAGCCTCTTTAAGTTACCGTGTGTATGTGACTGTGGAAAATATCTTAAAGGGGGAACCCACTGAAACAAATTGTCCCTGCACTCCAAAGGGAAAGTAGAGGGACCGTTGATCCCTAGATAGATAATCAAGGGCTAAGGTTAAATGGGTCTATTTTACAACCATTGTCAAACAGGATGAAGCTATGTCTGTCCCAATGATTAAAAGAGTGGCACAACAGAAAAATAAAATGGGCAACGGTGTTGACAAACATCAATGTCGAACAACAATTGGGAAACATTCTTCAACAGGATGCAAGGAAAAATATATTCCACAAAAAGCAAAGAACAAACTAAAAACTAGTGACAGCCCATGGATGAATGGAGATTTAAAGGAGCAATTGAAGGTTAGGAAAGAGGCAACCATTAAATACATGATCAGCAGAGGAGCACATTTATTTACTTCGCAAACATAAATCCCTAAAACCACATGACTGCCTCCACATTTACAATGTTTAAGGTGATTGGTCCACCGTTTTGTCAGTAGTAATGCTTGGTAATGTTCAGCATTGTCTGTGTCTTTCCACAAAGTACAGAAGGGGTTTGTATTGGGGCCCCACTGTTGCAAGTTAGTTGCACAGTGGCCCTGGCCTGTCCTTAACCTGTTTAGCAAAGACCACTCTCACCCTGGTAGATGGGGTTTATCACAAGGAATTTGTTAGTGACTTCTCGTGTTTCCCATTCCTTGACCCAAAGAATGTCTGCTGGTAGATCTTGCCCAGGGGGGTGCATGATAAGACTAGAATACAAAGAGATTCGGTGAGAAACCAAAAGAATGAAGAAGGCAAAGAGGAAATATGAAATTCAATGATCAAAAATCCTGAAACAAAATAGCAACATATTTTACAGGTTCATAAATGTTTTTAAAAGCTGTGATGGAATTAGGACCATTAAGGGACAGACAGGATAATATTGCCGGTAATTATAGAGAGAGGCAGAAATATAAAATAATTATTTCACTTTGGTGTCTAACAAGGTGGTAGAACAGGAAAATGTGATATTGAATGATGACATTGGCAATAAGATGAAATGATTAAAAATTAAAAATGGATGTATTGAGTAAACCTAAAGAAGATAAAGGCCCTGGTCCAGAGGCATTGCATCCACATATTTTAAAATAACACTACTCATATTTAATGATTCATTAGAAAAGGGGAACAAGGATTGGTGAATAGTTAATGCAATCCTACATACACAAGAAGGGGGCAGAATATGTCAGGGAATTGTCAATCAGTCATCTTACCATTGATGTGAGAATGAATAATGATTCCTTGTCAAAGGAGAGGACAGAAAAACATCTAGAAACAAAAAAAAATAATGAATAGTCAGTGTGGATTTCAATGGGGAAAATTGTTCAAACTTTTGAAATTTTTGAGGAGGTGGAAGTCTTGTGTCACAATGTGGTTTCCTTATCTCTGGGGTCAAGTCCTACTTCAGGACTTGACGGCCACAGAAGATGCATTCATAATGTGGCCGAACAGTTTGATTATCAGCTTGTAAATCCTGTAAACATGGCTGATGGTAGGCGGTACGATTGGGAGAAAATCTTGGTCAGCCACACTGCAGAAGGCAATGGCAAACCACTGCTGTACTTCGCCAAACATATCATGGACCAATTCAATTGAAGTCCATGGGTGCCAACGCCCTCTTAGGATGTTACCTGAAGATAGAGGAATAGAGAGGGTTGACAGTGGTAATACAGTAGGTATAATTTATATTGAAAAGGCCTCTAAAAAGGTGCTGCAAAGTAGATTAATGAATAAATTCAGAGAATGTGGAGTCAGAGAGCAACTGGCAGAATGAATTGCTAGCTAGCTTCAATACAGAATATGGAGATGCAGGCTGTAGACTGGGCACAATAAGAAGTCTTACAACAGCAGATTAAAGTCCATCAGGTGAATGATGAAGGAGCTGTGCTGTGAAAGCTAGTGATTTGAAACAAACCTGTTGAACTTTAACCTGACGTTGTAAGACTTCTTTCATTACAGAAAGCAGAGAGGGAAGTGACTGAATGTGGTAGCAAGGAGTCCTAGCAATACTGAAGTCAGTGGGAATCAGGGGGAAAACCCTCTGCTGGTTGGAGTCAGCACAAAGGAAGATGGTAGTGGTTGTTGGAGGTCAATCATCTCAGCTCCAGGACATCACTACAGGGGTTCCTCAGGGTAGTGTCCTAGGCCAAACCATCTTCAGCTGCTTCATCAATGACCTTTCCTCTATCATAAGTTCAGACATGGGGGGCACAATTCTCCGCTCCCCACGCCGGGTGGGAAAATCGCGGGAGGGCCGGGCAACTCACGACACGCCCCCCGGCACCCCCCGCGATTCTCCCACCCCCCACCCCGGCTCGGAAGAATCGCAAAACGGCGACCGGCGATTCTCCGACCCGGATGGGCCGAGCGGCCTGCCGTTGCGACCGGTTCACGATGGCGGCAACAACACCTGGTCGCTGCCGTCGTGAACATGGAGCCAAACGCTGGTTTGACGCTTGTGGGGGGCGGAGAGGGGAGTGAGCACTACGGCCGTGCTCGGGAGGTGACTGGCCCGCGATCGGTGCCCATGTCTCAAAGGGACGCACTCTTTCCCCTCCGTCGCCCCGCAAGATCAAGCCGCCACGTCTTGCGGGGCAGTGGAGGGGAAGACGGCAACCGCGCATGCGCGGGTTGGCGCCGGCCAACCTGCGTATGTGCGGCTGACGTCATTAGACGCCGCCGCCGCGTCATTCTCGGCGCACCGGGCCTTGACGCCAGCGACAAGGCCCGGCGGCCGAGAATACCGGAGCGCCACTCCTAGTCCCCCCGGGTGGGGGTGAATAAGGTGAGAGGAGCGGCCTCCGAGGCCGTCGTGAAACTCGGCCGAGTTCACAACGGCCTTCTCGATTTTCCACGGGAGCGGAGAATTCCGCCCGGGATGTTTGCAGATGATTTCAAAATGTTCAGCACCATTTCACAGTTCCTCAGATACTGAAGCAGCCCATATCCAAATGCAGCAAGACCTGGACAATATTCAGACTTGGACTGACAAGTGGCAAGTAACATTCGCATCCCACAAGTGCCAGGCAATGACCTTCTCCAACAAGAGAGAATCTAACCATCGCCCCTTGACATTCAATGGCATTGCTGAATTTTCCACTATCCATATCCTGAAGTTACCATTGACCAGAAACTGAACTGAATTAGCCATATAAATACTGTGGCTACAACAGCAAGTCAGGCGTTACAAACCCTGTGATGAGTAACTCACCTCCTGACTCCCCAAAGCCTGTCCACTATCTACAAGGAACAAGTCAGGAATGTAATCGGATACTCTACATTTGCCTGGATAAGTGCACCTCCAACAACTCTCAAGAAGCTCAACACCATCCAGGATAAAGCAGCCACTTGTTTGGCATGCCACCCACAAACTATCACTCCGTCCACCACCGATGAACAGTAACAGCAGTGTGTAACATCTACAAGATACGCTGTAGGAACTCACCAAGGCTCCTTATTTTTATTTTTTAAAATATTTTTATTCAATAATTTCACATTTGTACACAGTAAAAATCAGAAGAACATCACATCAACTCAACAAACCAACCCAAACTCTCCAACCCCCTGACACCAGCATCCGTTCATGTCACACCATCCCCATTTTAAACTCCCTTGCCACACACCCCACCCCCCCTCCCCCCCATCCCACCCTCCCCCTTTCTGACCCCTCAATCCCCTTAAAGAAATCGATCAACAGTTTCCCCGGCATCCTGGATCTTCCAAATATCGGCACCTCCGGACTCGGAACCACCCCACCCCCAGTACTTTAGACATCACGTCCGAAAACTCCTGCCAGAATCCCCTTAGTTTTACACACACCCAGAACATGAGGACGTGATTCGCTGGTCCCCTTGCACACCGCCCATACCTATTCTCGACCCCCGCAAAGAACCAACTCATCCTCGCCACCATCATGTGAGTCTTGTGCACCACCTTAAATTGGATGAGGCTCAACCTTGCACGCGACGAGGACCCTCCACAAGGCCTCAGCCCACATCTCGGTCCCCACCTCCACTCCCAGCTCCTCCTGCCATTTGCACTAAATTTAAACTAGTGGGGTGCCCTCCCACTGTCAATTCCTTGTAAATATCCAACACCTTACCCTCCCCTATTTCTTCCTTCGACAACAACTTGTCCTGAAACCCCAAGGGTGGCACCTCTCTCCTCACAAAATCCCAGACCTACAGATACCTAAAGCCATTTCTCCTTGGCAACTCATACATTTCCTCCAAATCCTCCAGCCCCGCAAACTTGCCGCCTATAAACAAGCCCCTCTATCCGCACCCACATCGACCCTTCCTCCACAGCCCACTTTCGTTCCATTGCAATGTTCGCCGCCCAATAATAATTTATTGTATTCGGCAATGCCAGCACCCTCACCCCCCACTCTCCTTGCCCCCATTCCAAAAAAGCCCGCCGCACCCGTGTGGACTTTCCTGCCCAGACAAACTTGGAGATCAGCCCATTGACCTTCCTAAAGAACGACTTAGGGACAAAGATAGAAAGGTTCTGAAACTGTCCGCACCCATGTAGTCAGCAGAAACATATCCCACCTCTTAAAATCCATCTTCATCCCCTCCACCAGTCAGACAAAGTTCAGTTTGTGCAGCTGGGCCCAGCTCGTCGCTACCTCGATCCCCTAGTACCTGAAACCCATTCCCAACAACCTAAACGGCAACACCCCAATCTCCTTCCCTGCCCTCTGGCATTAATCGGGAACACCTCGCTCTATCCCATGTTCAGTTTATTACTTGAAAACTGGCAAAATTTCTCCAAATCTCCACAATCCCCCTTATGCTGCCCACCGGGTCCAAAATATATAGTAACAGGTCGTCTACATAGAGCGAGACCCTATTTTCGGCACCCCTCGTTTGAACCCCCTCCAATCCCTCAATGCTTCAGCGCCAGTGCCAACAGCTCTATCGCCAAAGCGAAAAGTAAAAGGAGTGTGGGCACCCCTGGTCTCCCGATCTAACCCAAAATATCCCAAATTCACTTGGTTCGTCCGCATGCTCGCCACCGGCGCCTGGTACAGCAACTGGACCCAATTCACAAACCCCTTCCCAAACCCAAACCATCTCAATACCTCCAACATGCACGGCCACTCCACCTGATCAAAAGCCTTCTCCGCGTTCGTTGCCACCACCACCTCCACCTCCTGCCTCTCCGAGAGCATTATAATTACATTGAGCAGCCTCCGCACATTTGCCAACAACCAACTTCCCTTCACAAAACCCATCTGATCCTTCCCTAACACCCCCGGCACACAGTCTTCAATCCATGACGCCAGTACCTTCGGCAATATTTTGGTGTCCACATTCGATAGCGATATTGGGCTATATGACCTGCACTACTCCGGATCCTTATCATTCTGTCAGATGAGGGAAATGGAATCCTGTGACAATGTGGAGGGGAGTTTCCCCTTCTCCCTTGCTTCATTGTATGCCCTCACCAGCCGTGGCCCCAGCAGCCCCCCAAACCTTTTATAAATCTCTACCGGGAACCCGTCCGGTCCCAGGGCCTTCCCTGCCTGCATCGCCCCCATGTGCTCCATCACCTCTCACCACAGTCGGGACCCCCAGGCCCTGAACCAGCCCCCCCCCCCCCCCCCCCCCCCCCCCCTCCACCTTGGAAACCTGCAACCAGGAATCTTCACATCACCTCCTCCCTGGCGTGGGGGCTCCAACTCCTACAGTCACCACCTTACCCAACTTGTCCTTCACTCTGCCAATTTCCCTCACTGCTGCCTGCTTCCTCAGCTGATGGGCCAACACCTTGCTCTCCTTCTCCCCATACTCATATACTGCCCCTCTGGCCTTCTGCCACTCTCCTACCACCTTCCCCATAGAGATTATCCCAAACTCCATCTGGAGCCTGTGCCACTCCTTCAACAAGCCCACCTCCGGCATCACCAAATACCTTCTATCCACCTTAAGGGTAGCACGGTAGCACAGTGGGTAGCACTGTTGCTTCACAACTTCAGGGTCCCAGGTTCGCTTCCGATTTCGGTCACTGTCTGTGCGGAGTCTGCACGTTCTCCCAGTGTCTGCGTGGGTTTCCTCCGGGTGCTCCGGTTTCCTCCAACAAGTCTCAAACGACGTGCTGTTAGGTAATTTGGACATTTTGATTTCTTCCTCTGTGTACCTGAACAGGCGCCAGAATTCAGTGCAGTGTTAATGTAAGCATACTTGTGACAATAAAGATTATTTATTTATTTATTTAAAATCTCATCCACCAGCCTTGCCCTCTCCTCATGCTGCATTCTCTCCCTGTGCTCCCAGACCGAGGTATACTCCCCTCTGACTAAAGCCTTAAGTGCCTCCCACAGTTTGGCGCTGAGACCTCCCCCGTATCATTCAACTCCACATAATTCCAAATGGCCGCCTGCACCCGCCCGCACACCTTCTCATCTGCCAACAGCCCCATATATAGCCTCCATTTTGGTCATCCCCCCCCCCCCCCCCCAACCATCTGCAAATACACCCAATGCGCCGTGTGGTCAGACATCACAATCACTGGATCGGCCACCTCCACCAGCAATGCGTCATCCACCAGGAAAAAGTCAATCCGGGAGCACCACCCAGTGCACATGAGAGAAGTATGAAAACTCCTTTGCCCTTGGCCTCCCAAACCTCCATGGGTCCACACCCACAATGGGCATGAGATGTGTTGGGCCAGTGTGGGGTGGTTACTAACAGGATTGTAACAAATTCCAGGAGCCAGAATGGGTAAATAGTCAGCAAAGAAAGTTTAACAGAGGTTAACGTGAGGTGGAACACTTTGTTCGGAAGAATAAGGAGATAATTTATTGCTTAAGAGGTGACTGTTTAAAGGCGGCACGGTGGCGCAGTGGTTATCACTGCTGCCTCATGGCACCGAGGTCCCAGATTCGAGCTGGCTCTGGATTACTGTCTGTGTGGAGTTTATACATTCTCCCCGTGTCTGCATGGGTTTCGCCCCCACAACCCAAAAGATGTGCAGGGTAGGTAGATTGGCCAGGCTAAATTGCCCCTTAATTGGAAAAAATGAATTGGGCACTCTAAATTGTTTTAAGCACAAATAAACCAGTCACTAAAAGTTAAAAGTTATGCCACTGTCCAGAAAGACCATAAAGAAATGCAGACTAAGCACTAGACTTCATTTCTCGAGGCAAAGAATCGAAAAGTAGGGAAGGTGTGTGAAACCTGCATCAAACCTTGATTAGACTGCGTTTCGAGCCCATTGTGTGCAATTCTGGTCGGAGAGAAGATTTACAAAGATGATACCAGAAATGTGTAGGTTTATATATCAGAAAAGGATTGACGGGCTGGGTCTCTTTGGAAAGAAGGCAACTTAGGAATAACCTGATAGATATCTGTGAAATCCTGGAAGGTTTTGACAGAGTGGATACAGAGGGAATGTTTCCTCTCATGGGGAGGAGCAGAACCAGAGGCTGTCAATGTAAGATAGTCAAAAATTCGGAAGAAAATTCTTTACTCAGCGGGGTGACATTGTGGAACTCATTAACACAGAGAATGGTTGAAGTGAATAGTATAGATAGATGTATTTAAGGGGAAGCTAAACAAGTACCTGAGGGAGAAAGGAAACTATGATGGTGGATTTAGATGAGAAAAGATCGGAGGAGGCTCAAGTGGAACATAAAAACCATTGTGTGCTTATTGGGCCAAATTACTTCTTTCTGTGCTGTATTTCTTTTTATCAGTTCAGGGGTTGTCAGCTTCACTGGATAGGCCAGCATTTATTGCCCATCCCTAATTGCCCTTGAGAAGTTGGTGGTGAGCGTCCTTGAACTGCTGCAGTCTATGTGGTGTAGATACACCCACAGTGCTGTTAAGGAGGGTGTTTCAGGATTTTCACCCATCAACAGTGAAGGAAGGACAATCTATTTCCAAGTCAGTGGTGTGTGGCTTGGAGGGGAACTTCAAGAGGGGGGGGGGGGGTGATCCCAGGTACCTGCTGCCCTTGTCCTTCTAGGTGGTCGTGGTTGTGTGGTTGGAATATGCTGTCGAAGGAAAGTTGGTAAGTTGCATAGAAAATAGGAGTAGGCCATTCGGCCCTTTAAGCCTGCTGCGCCATTCCTTATGATCATGGCTGATCATGAAACTCAATAGCCTGATCCTGCCTCCCCCATATCCTTTGAGATTTGCCCAGCCACTCTTCTTGTGCAAATTACTCTGAAGCGTCTTTGCATCCTCCTCAAGACTCATCCTCCCACCCAGCTTTGAGTCATCTGCAAATATGGAGATATTACATTTAGTTCCTTCACCTAAATCACTAATACATATTGTGAATAGCTGAGGTCCTAGCACCAATCTCTGTGGTGCTCCATTGGTCTCTGCCTGCCATTTCGGAAAGGACCCGTTTATTCCTACTCTTTGTTTCCTGTCTGCCAACCAGTTTTCTATCCATCTCAAGACGCCACCCCAATCCCACACACTTTAAATTTACATGCCAATCTCTTACGTAGGACTTTGTTGAAAGCCTTCTGAAATCCATGCTGACTCCATCCGATTCTACCACTGTTTTCTCAAGTGCTCTGCTATAAAATCTTTTATAATGGACTAGCATTTTCTGTTTTCTCTCTACCTCCCTTTTTAAATAGTGGGGTTACATTAGCTATCCTCCAATCTGTAGGAACTGTTCCAGAGTCTATAGAATCTTGAAAAATGAACACCAATACATCTACTATTTCCAGGGCCACTTCCTTAAGTACTCTGAGATGTAGATTATCAGACTCTGGGGGTTTATGGGCCTTCAACCCCATCAGTTTCCTCAACAACATTTCTCTACTAATACTGATTTCCTTCTGTTCCTGTCTCTCACTAAACCGTGTGTTAGAATCATAGAATTTACAATGCAGAAGGAGGCCATTCGGGCCATCGGGTCTGCACTGGCCCTTGGAAAGAGCACCCTACCTAAGACCACGCATCCACCCTATCCCTGTAACCCAGTAACCGCACTTAACCTTTTTGGACACTAAGGGCAATGTAGCATGATCGATCCACCTAACCTGCACATCTTTGGACTGTGGGAGGAAACCGAAGCACCCAGAGGAAACCCACGCACACACGGGGAGGATGTGCAGACTCTGCACAGACAGTGACCCAAGCCGGAATCAAACCTGGGACCCTGGAGCTGTGAAGCAATTGTGCTATCCACAATGCTACCGTGCTGCCCATTGTAATCCTGAGATCACTACCTTTGAGGTCCTACTTCTTAACCTATTTCCTAACTCCCTATATTCTGCTTTTAGGATCTCATCCCTTTTTTTAACCTATGCCATTTGTACCAATGTGTACCATGACCACTGACTGTTCACCCTTCCCCTCCAGAATGTCCTGTAGCCACTCTATGGCATCCTTTGCCCTAGCACCAGGGAGGCAACATTCCATCCTGGAGTCTCATTTGTGGCTACAGAAATGCCTAACTATTCCCCCTATAACTATTGCATTCCAACACTTTTTACTCCTCCCTTGTGCTGCAGGGTCAACTGTGGAGTAACAAATTTGGCTGTTGATGCTTCTCCCAAAGAGGCATTCCCCCCAACAGTATCCAAAACGGTATATCTGTTTTGCAGGGGAATGGCCACATGAGATTCCTGCACTGCCTGCCTAGTCCTCGTGCTCTGACTCGTGATCATCTATTCCCTTCCTCCCTGTGGAATCTCAGTCTGCGATGTGCTATCTCTATATATGCGATCCACGATACTCTCCACCTCACGGACGCTCCACACTATCCCCAGCCACAGTTCCAGGTTCCATTGTGGACGAAGTGAATGTTTGTGGTTGGAGTGCCAATCAAGTGGGTACCTTTCTCCTGGATGGTGTTGAGTTTCTTGAGTATTGTTGGAGCTGCATTCATCCAGGCAAGTGAAGACTATTCCATCACACTCCTGACTTGTTCCTTGCAGATGGTGGACAGGTTTTTGTGAGTCATGGTTGAGTTACTCCCCGCAGGATTCCTAGTCTTTGACGTGCCCTGGTAAGTGCAGTATTTACATGGCTAGTCCAGTTCAGTTTCTGGTCAATGGTTACCTCCAGGATGTTGAAAGTGGGGGTTTCAGCAAGGGTCTAAGTTCATACTTTGCTTCTGTCTTCACAAAGGAAGACATGAATAATGTACCGGAAGTTCTGAGAAACACAAATTTTAATGAGGAGTTGAAGGAAATTGGTATTAGTAGAGAAATAGTTTTGGGGAAATTAATGGGATTGAAGGTGGATAAATCTCCAGGGCCAGATAATATTCATCCCAGACTACTTAAGGAAGTGGCCCTAGAAATAGTAGATCCATTGGTGGTCATTTTCCAAAATTCTTTGGTCTCTGGAATGGTTCCTACAGATTGGAGGGTAGCTAATATAACTCCCTTATTCATAAAGGAAGGTAGAGAGAAAATAGGGAACTATAGACCAGTGAGCCTAACATCGGTGCTAGGAAGTTCCTAGGATCCATTATCAAGGATTTCATAGCACAGCATTTGGAAAATGTGATATAATCAGAAAAAGTCAGCGTAGATTTATGAAAGGGAAATTATGCTTGATAAATCTACAAGAATTCTTTGAAGGTGGAACTAGCAGAGTTGAGCAGGGAGAATCTGTGGATGTGGTTTATTTAGACTTTCAGAAGGTTTTCGACTAGGTATCACATAGCAGATTACTATGTAAAGTTAAAAGCGTATGGGATTACAGGTGGTGTCTTGAGATTGACAGAAAGCTGGTTAGCAGACAGGAAGCAAAAAGTTGGAATAAATGGGTTGTAATAAACCCTCCACAAGGGTTATAACATCCTGGAACTGAGATGATTGACCCCCAACAACCACAATCATCTTCCTTTTTGCGAGGTATGACTCCAACCAGTGGAGAGTTTCCCCCACTGATTCCCATTAACTGCAGTTTTTCTAGGGCTCCTTGGTGCCAATTCAGTTAAGGGCAGTCATTTTCACCTCAACTCTTGTGTTCAGCTCTCTGCTCACATTTGGATCAAGGCTGTGATGAGGTCAGAAGCTGAGTGGCCCTGGAGGAATCCAAATTGAGCATCACTGAGCAGGTTATTGCTTGATAGCACTGCTGATGACAGCTTCCATCACTTTGCCGATGACCAAGAGTGGACTAATAGGACGGTAATTGTCCATGTGGGATTTATCCTGTTTCTTGTGTACAGGACACACCTGGCAATTTTCCACATTGCTGGTTAGATGCCTGTGCTGTAGCTGTCCTGGAACAGCCTGGCTAGGAGTGCGGCAGGTTCTGGAGCACAGGTCTTCAGTACTATTGCTGGAATATTGTCAATATCCCTGGCCTTTGTAGTATGCAGTGCCTTCAGCTATTTCTTGATATCATGTGGAGTGAATTAAATTGACTGAAGACTGGCATCTGTGATGCTGGGGACCACAGCAGGAGGCCGCGATGGATATCCATTTGCAACATTTGGCTGAAGATTGTTGCAAATGCTACATCGTTGTCTTTGGCACTGATGTGATGGGCTCCCCCATCATGAAGATGGGTATATTTGTCGCTTTCTCCTCCAGCTAATTGTTTAATTGTCCACCACCATCCATGACTGCTAGATCTAATCCATTGGTTGTGGCTCCCTATGAAAGAGTAAAGCAACACTATTAAGGTTGATAAGGAACATACAGAGGCAAACTCAATTGAAACAGGATGCATTCTGCATTCTACAAGGATAACTCACAGAACAATGGGGAAAAGTCTCACATATAATTGAGGGAGAAAATATATGCACAAGGTTAGTCAAGGGATCTCTGGAAAAAAGGATTTGTGTAACTGTAGCGATGATAGCAAGTCCTTGTCCAGGTAATCACAAAATCACAGCATTATTATGGCACAGAAGGAAGTCACCTGGAGTGTCTAAAACGACTCTCCAAACAAACAGCCATTCTCCTGCCTTTCCCCCGCACCCCTACTTCTATTCAGATAATCACCTAATGCCCTCTTGAACGCTCCAATTGAACCTGACTCCACCACACTTCCAGGCAGTGCATTCCAGACCGGAACCACTCATTGTGTGAAAATGTTTTCTCTCACATCTCATTTAATCATTTTAAATCCGTGCCCTCTCGTTCTTGATCCTTTTAAGAGTGGGAAAAATTTATCCTTATCTACTCTGTCCAGCCCACTCATGATTTTGAACATCTCTGTCTAATCTCCTCTCAGCCTTCTTCTCTCCAAGGAGAACAGTCCCAACCTCTCCAATCTATCCTTGTAACTGACCTTTCTGTTGTCAGAAGACCATTCAGAATTCTATTTGTACATTGAAGTTTACTGTAACTCTGACTCAAATTGATGCTCAGTTTATGGCAGAGCTGCTAAATGACTGTTTTGTATCAGTCAATACTCCTGTAGATAATGCATGTGTTCCAGATGAGGGATGCTCTATATTGCATTATTAATATTAAAATAGACAGTAATAGCATCTTGGATAGGAAAGGACTGCTCAAAATTGATAGAGCTCCAGGTCTGGATAATCTTCATACAATTGGGCACATGTTTTTGTATCCTCTTTGCCCATATCTTCAGCAGGTCAATATACCATGGCTAGTTCCCCTAGACTAGAAACTGGCTCCTGTGGTTGCAGTAAAGTGAAGACAGATAAGTGAGGGATCTACAGGCCTACTATCAGCCTGGGATGATGGTAGAAGGATTAAAAAAATATATATATTTCTTGGGATGTTGGCGTCAGAATGAAAGCCAAGATTTCTTGTCCATTCCCAATTGACCTTGATCTGAGTGACTTGCTTGGCCATTTCAGAGGTGTGTTAAGAGTGATCCAGAAATTACTGAGCGTGACTTCCAGATTTATCAATTAAATTTAAATTCCACTTAAGAACATAAGAACATAAGAACTAGGAGCAGGAGTAGGCCATCTGGCCCCTCGTCCCTGCTCCGCCATTCAATTAGATCATGGCTGATCTTTTGTGGACTCAGCTCCACTTTCTGGCCCGAACACCATAACCCTTAATCCCTTTATTCTTCAAAAAACTATCTATCTTTACCTTAAAAACATGTAATGAAGGAGCCTCAACTGCTTCACTGGGCAAGGAATTCCATAGATTCACAACCCTTTGGGTGAAGAAGTTCCTCCTAAACTCAGTCCTAAATCTACTTCCCCTTATTTTGAGGCTATGCCCCCTAGTTCTGCTGTCACCCGCCAGTGGAAACAACCTGCCCGCATCTATCCTATCTATTCCCTTCATAATTTTAAATGTTTCTATAAGATCCCCCCTCATCCTTCTAAATTCCAACGAGTACAGTCCCAGTCTACTCAACCTCTCCTCATAATTCAACCCCTTCAGCTCTGGGATTAACCTAGTGAATCTCCTCTGCACACCCTCCAGCGCCAGTACGTCCTTTCTCAAGTAAGGAGACCAAAACTGAACACAATACTCCAGGTGTGGCCGCACTAACACCTTATACAATTGCAACATAACCTCCCTAGTCTTAAACTCCATCCCTCTAGCAATGAAGGACAAAATTCCATTTGCCTTCTTAATCACCTGTTGCACTTGTAAACCAACCTTCTGTGACTCATGCACTAGCACACCCAAGTCTCTCTGAACAGCGGCATGCTTTAATATTTTATCGTTTAAATAATAATCCCGTTTGCTGTTATTCCTACCAAAATGGATAACCTCACATTTGTCAACATTGTATTCCATCTGCCAGACCCGAGCCCATTCACTTAACCTATCCAAATCCCTCTGCAGACTTCCAGTATCCTCTGCACTTTTCACTTTACCACTCATCTTAGTGTCATCTGCAAACTTGGACACATTGCCCTTGGTCCCCAACTCCAAATCATCTATGTAAATTGTGAACAATTGTGGGCCCAACACGGATCCCTGAGGGACACCACTAGCTACTGATTGCCAACCAGAGAAACACCCATTTATCCCAACTCTTTGCTTTCTATTAATTAACCAATCCTCTATCCATGCTACTACTTTACCCTTAATGCCATGCATCTTTATCTTATGCAGCAACCTTTTGTGTGGCACCTTGTCAAAGGCTTTCTGGAAATCCAGATATACCACATCCATCGGCTCCCCGTTATCTACTGCACTGGTAATGTCCTCAAAAAATTCCACTAAATTAGTTAGGCATGACCTGCCTTTAACGAACCCATGCTGCGTCTGCCCAATGGGACAATTTCTATCCAGATGCCTCGCAATTTCTTCCTTGATGATAGATTCCAGCATCTTCCCTATTACCGAAGTTAAACTCACTGGCCTATAATTTCCTGCTTTCTGCCTACCTCCTTTTTTAAACAGTGGCGTCACGTTTGCTAATTTCCAATCCACCGGGACCACCCCAGAGTCTAGTGAATTTCGGTAAATTATCACTAGTGCATCTGCAATTTCCCTAGCCATCTCTTTTAGCACTCTGGGATGCATTCCATCAGGGCCAGGAGACTTGTCTACCTTTAGCCCCATTAGCTTGCCCATCACTCCCTCCTTAGTGATAACAATCCTCTCAAGGTCCTCACCTGTCATAGCCTCATTTCTATCAGTCGCTGGCATGTTATTTGTGTCTTCCACTGTGAAGACCGACCCAAAAAACCTGTTCAGTTCCTCAGCCATTTCCTCATTTCCCATTATTAAAACTCCCTTCTCATCCTCTAAAGGACCAATATTTACCTTAGCCACTCTTTTTTGTCTTATATATTTGTAAAAACTTTTACTGTCTGTTTTTATATTCTGAGCAAGTTTACTCTCATACTCTATCTTACTCTTCTTTATAGCTTTTTTAGTAGCTTTCTGTTGCCCCCTAAAGATTTCCCAGTCCTCTAATCTCCCAGCAATTTTTGCCACTTTATATGCTTTTTCCTTCAATTTGATACTCTCCCTTATTTCCTTAGATATCCACGGTCGATTTTCCCTCTTTCTTCCGTCCTTCCTTTTTGTTGGTATAAACCTTTGCTGAGCACTGTGAAAAATCGCTTGGAAGGTTCTCCACTGTTCCTCAACTGTTCCACCATAAAGTCTTAGCTCCCAGTCTACCTTAGCTAGTTCTTCTCTCATCCCCTTGTAATCTCCTTTGCGGCCATGGTGAGATTTGAGCTCACGTCCCCAGAGCACAAGTCTCGGCCTCTGGTTTAGCCCAGTGATATTACCATGACACCACCATCTCCTCCCCTTAAACATAGCTAAGCTATTCACTTTGACTGCAAGAACATGGGAATTTCAGATATTTTAAGGGATCTTTGCAAGACTTAATTAAATGACCTCACGTTTTGTGATCGAGAAGCTATTATGTAGAGCTTTTATCTGGTAAGTACGTGATGTGTCATGACATTGCACAAGGCAGAATTATAACTGGCTATGCTAGAGAGCTCCAGACAATGAGTTTCCAAACTGTCTTAGTAATATCTGTTAGCCGGTTCTTGTTTGTCGAAAAGTGAAAATCATGTGAGTCATCAAAACAGAACCAATTAAATTCATTTGACTGATTCTCAGCATTATCCTTTGCTCGACCGTTGTTTAAAGCTAAGGTTGTCAGTTCATAGTTTTTCTGAAATTTTACTCATTTGTTCTTATTCCTGTTAGAATTAAGTTTAAGCATGTTAGAATACAGATTATAATTAAGAGCCCATTGTCACCAAGGAGCTGGGTTACATCGTCACAACACGAACAGAAAAAATGTAATGCTAAGCAGTTAAAAAATAATAAGGGAGGCCAAAGACTCATTCTGGCCTATAGACCTTGCTGGTCCCTTGAGGATTAAAAGAGCGGCATGGAAGGTACGAGACTGGAAGGATTTTTCTGTAGTTCTAGCTTTTGAGGTATATCATAGTGAGTTCAGGTTATTTTCGCTGTTTAGGACCAGGAGGGATAGATCTGGACAGGTGCAAACACACATACGAATCGAAGGAATGAGTACTGTGTCACACTTACTACCCAAAGGACAAAAATGGATAATATAATTCTCAACTATTGTTCATAAACTGCTGCTCCAATGTAATAAGGTGTTGAGGGAGATCATGGTGCTGTGGTAATGACAGTGGACTGGTAATCCATAAAGCAAGGCCGGGGACATGGGTTCAAATCGCACCTTGGCACTTGGTGAAATTGAAATCCAGTTGATGAAGTATGAATGCAGTCTCAGTAATGACAACCATGAAACTAACAGTGATTGCTGATTTGAAAGAAAATCCTTCTAGTTCACTAATACTCTTTAGAGAAGCAATCTGCCGTCCTTAGCTGGTCTGGCCTACATGCGGGGCTGGATTCTCTGGTCACCGACACCGAAATCGCGTTCGGCGACCGGCCAGAGAATCCAAATTGCTGACGAAATCAGGGGCGGCGCCGCTTTCGATGCTCCGCCCTCTCCAAAGCAGCGTACTCACGATTACGCCGCACCACTTATCAATGGCATCAGGCCATTGCCTGAGGCCTGCCCCCAATGCTCAGCCCCCGACAGGCCGAGTTCCCGATGGCACGGATCACACGTGGTCTCATCCGTCGGGAACTCAGTGTGGCGGCTGCGGACTCAGTCCAGCGCCGCCACCGTTGGTGGAGGGCTGATCCGCGGGCAGGGGGGGGGGGACATATTCGGGGCTGGGGACACTGTGGTGAGGCTGTCCGGGACGCGCGAGCCAGCCGAGGGGGGGGGGGGGTGACTATTTTGCAGGCCGGGTCCGCGAGCTGCATCTACCATGAAGCACGGCGCGGCCGCTACAGGCCGCCATCGTGCCCATGACCAGCAATTCTCCAGGCTGCATCGGCAGCTAGAACTGGGTGCACTACGCTGCCTTCCTGCTAGCCCCCAGCAAAATGGGGAATCAGTGGCCGTTTTGCGCCAATTTCCTGGCCATTCCCACAACGGCGTGGGGACATAGCCCCAGAATTGGAGAATCCAGCCCGTGATTCCAGACTCACAGCAATGTGGTCGACTCTTTATTTTAAAAAACATTTATATTCTCCTTTTTCACATTTTCTCCTGAATTTACACCCACCAACAATAAACAATATTCAGCAACAGATATGTCAATCCCCATAACAATAACAATGATCCCATCCTCCCACCAACCTCAAACATTAGCCCACGTGTTTACATAAACAAATGACAAAAAGGAATCAGGGATTACCCACAGTCATCTTAATATACACAGCCCCCCTCCCCCCCCCCTGCCAACTAATGTTCAATGTTATCCAGTTCTTGAAAGTGCATAATGAATAATACCCATGAATTGTAGAAACCCTCCGTCCTTCCCCTCAGTTCAAACTTAACCTTCTGAAGGGTCAAGAATTCCAACAGGTCCCCCCGCCACGCCAGGGCACAGGGTGGAGAGGCTGCTCTCCATCCCAGCAGGATCCACCTTCGGGCGATCAATGAGGCTACGATATCTGCCTCCGCACCCATTTCTGACCCTGGCTGGTCCGACACCCCGAATATGGCCAGCCGGGGACCCGGTGTTTCACGTGCACCA
Organism: Scyliorhinus canicula; assembly: GCF_902713615.1. Lineage (NCBI taxonomy): Eukaryota > Metazoa > Chordata > Chondrichthyes > Carcharhiniformes > Scyliorhinidae > Scyliorhinus > Scyliorhinus canicula. The sequence continues at coordinate 39,332,349 of NC_052165.1, read as the reverse complement.
CCTTGGAAATAACCCTAAAAACCTCCTTCCAGTAATCCTCTAGCTTTGGACAGGACCAAAACATATGAACATGATTAGCGGGGCCCTCCCCCGCAACGCTCACACACATCTTCTACTCCCTCAAAGAATCGGCTCATCCTCGCCTTCGCGAGGTGTGCCCTGTACACCACCTTCAGCTGTATCAGCCCCATCCTCGCACACGAGGTGGAGGCATTCACACTCCGGAGCACCTCACACCAGAACCCCTCCTCCATACCCTCTCCCAACTCTTCCTCTCACTTTGCCTTGATCCCTTCCAGTGGTGCCTTATCCTCTTCCAAAATAGCTTCGTACACCGCTGACACTACCCCCTTCTCCAGTCCCCTTGTCGTCAGCACCTCCTCCAGCAATGTGGAGGCTAGTTCCTCCGGGAAGCTCTGTATCTCCTTCCTGGCAAAATCTCGAACCTGCATGTATCGAAACACTTCTCCCTGCTGCAGCCCATACTTCGCTTCCAGCTCCCTCAATCCTGCAAACCGACCCCAAAGAAACAAATCTTTTAGCGTCTCAATCCCCTTCTCTTCCCATTTCCGAAAACTTCCATCCCACTTCCCTGGCTCAAATCTGTGGTTCCCCCAAATCGGCATGTCCCTTGACCCTGCCCCCAACCCCCCTGCGAAACTGCCTCCAAATTCTCAATGAAGCTACCTGTATTATTACCGGACTCCCTCAGTATTTCCCGGGAGCAGCGCTGTTTCTGGTGCTTTCAATCCTGACCCCCTGCACAATCTCTCCTGCATTCTGACCCACTGGGAATCAACCCCTCTGACCCAGCTCCGCACCTTCTCCACATTCGCCGCCCAGTAGTAGTACATCAGGATCGGGAGACCCAAACCCCCTGCCTGCCTTCCCCTCTGTAGCAGCATCTTCCTCACTCTGGCCACCTTCACTCCCCATATGAACAAGGTAATCCTTCCCTCAATCTCCCTGAAAAAAGCCTTTGGGAGGAAAATCAGTACGCATTCAAAAATAAACAGAAATTGTGGCAACACATTAATTTTAACCACCTGTACCTGACCCGCCAGTGACAGAGGGAGGCCATCCCACCTTGCCAGATCGGCTTTCACACTCTCCACCAAACTAGTGATGTTGTACCTGTGAAGCCTCCCCCATTCCCGGGCAACCTGTACCCCCAAATTCCTAAAGTGAGTCCCTGCTCTACGGAACGGCAGCCCCCCAACCCTTGCCCCCACCCCCGGCCGAGTCACCACAAAATACTCACTCTTGTCCAGGTTCAGCTTGTACCCCGTGAAAGACCCAAATACTCGCAGTAGCTCCAATATTCCTCCTATCGACGCACTCGGTTCCGACACATACAGCAGCAAGTCGTCGGCATATAAGGACACCCTATGCTCTATCCCCCCCCCCCCCCGTGCACTATTCCTTTCCATGCTCTTAATGCGATGGCCAACGGCTCAATCGCAAGCGCAAACAGCAGGGGGGACATAGGACATCCCTGCCTCGTTCCACAGTGGAGAGAAAAGTATCTCGAGCTGATATTGTTTGGGCAGACACTCTCCTTCGGCTCCTTATATAATAGCTTTACCCAGTTCACAAATCTTTGTCCAATCCCAAACCGCTCCAGCACTGCCATCAGGTACCCCCATTCTACCTGGTCAAACGCCTTCTCGGCGTCCAGTGCCACAACCACATCTGTTTCCTTCCCTTCCGCCAGTGTCATAACGACGTTCAAACCCCTCCTACTGTTCAAAAACAGCTGACTCCCTTTCATGAACCCTATCTGATATTCACCTGTCACCTTTGGAAGGCACTCCTCCAGCCTACCCACCAGCACCTTTGCCAATACTTTTGTGTCCACATTCAGAAGTGATATGGGCCTATACGACCCACACTCCGTCGGATCCTTATCTTTTTTTAGCAACAGTGAAATCGATGCCTGCCCCAAGGTTTGTGGCAGCACCCCCTTCCCTATCGCCTCTTCAAACATCCCCACCATCAGGGGTGCCAGCTTATCCTTGAATTTTTTATAATATTCCACCAGAAACCCATCCGGCCCTGCCACCTTCCTGGACTGCATCCTCCCAATCGCACCCTTTATCTCCTGCTCCACTGTTGCTCCATCTAATGTAGCCCTGTCCCCCTCCCCTAACCTCGGGTACTCCAACCCATCTAGAAATTCCTGCATCTCATGGTATCCCCCGGGTGGCTCTGACCTGTACAACCTCTCATAAAACTCCTCAAAAACCTTGTTAATCAGCTCCGGAGCCACCACCAACTTCCCTGCCCTATCCCTCACCTGAAGAATTTAATGCGGTCGACTCTTAACTGGCCTCTGAAATGGCCAAGCAAGCCAATCCGCTTGAGAGCAATTAGAGATGGGAAACGAATGCTGGGTCTTGCCAGCGACACTCAAATCCCATGTAAGAATTTTTTTAAAGTCTCAATGATGCTTAAATAAAGACATAACTGTTACCAAGTCAGTTTTGCACCATTGAACGGACTCTGCTAAGGGACTTCGTGTTTATTCTGACACATCAATCCCTTGTAGTAATGAGCTTCAATTCTAACTACATCCAATGTAAGAAAGTTTCCTCTGAATTCTTCATTATATGTATCAGTGGCTACCTTTTTTGTACGTGCTAGTTTTGACATGTACTGTGACAGAAGACCGTTGAACTCTGTTTCTCACTGCACAGAAGCTGACCAACTGCTAAGTATTTCAGTATTTTCTATCTATATGTTCACTGCTCCCTTTTGTGTGTGTGCTGACACTGCCCCTTTCATCCCATGGGCTTTAATTTTGCTCACACGTCTATTGTGCAATGCTACCTCAAACATCTTTCGAAATTACAATTCCACCATGAACAACTCTATTCATAATAATAATCTTTATTAGTGTCACAAGTAGGCTTCCATTAACACTGCAATGAAGTTACTGTGAAAACCCCCTCGTCGCCACACTACGGCGCCTGTTTGGGTACACGGAGGGAGAATTCAGAATGTTCAAAGCACACCAGTGAGTGTCCCAGGAGCCTCTTCACTAAAGTGCCCAACCAAGGTGAGTGTCTCTGGGATGGTGGAGGGTGTTGGAGACAGCTGTGTCATCCTCCGACTCGAGCTCCAGGGTCCCCTGTGTCTCGGGCGGAGGGCTGATGTCCGAGCTGCTTTCGTCGCTGCTTGGCTCACGGGGGAGGGGCCTCAGGCTGTGGCACTGGCTGGGGGCGGGGAATGCCAGAAGGACCCGCCCCATCTCCAGCTGCTCTTGCAAGACACCAGGTGCATGATTAGACCGCGGGCCTGGGGGTGGTGAGGATGAGCCTGTGGCTGGGGGTAGTGTGGATGTCAGGGAGGTGTGGGGGTGAGGGAGGTGTGGGGTGAGGGCGATGTGGGGGTGGTGTGGGGGTGGTGAGGATGGGCCTGAGGGGTGGTAAGTGTGGGAGTCGTGTCGGGTGGGGGTGAGGGTAGTGTGGATGTCAGGGAGGTGTGGGGGTGGTGTGGGGGTGAGGGAGGTGGGAGGTGGGAGGGTGGTGTGGGGGTGGTGAGGATGAGCCTGTGGGTGGGGGTGGGGGTGGTAAGTGTGGGAGTTGTGTAGGGTGAGGGTGATGTGGGGATAGTGTGGGTGTGAGGGAGGTGGGGGGGGGGGGGGGGGGGGGGGGTGGTGTGGGTCCGGGAGGTGTGGGGTGAGGGAGGTGTGGGGGTGATGTGAGGAGGAGTTGACTCACGTGTGCGGAAGAATCGCAACGACGCGACCCCGAACTCCACCTCGGTGACCTCCCTTTCTGCCCGGCCCCCAACCACATCCAGAGCCCTCTGCTCCGCCATGGTGAGGGGCCGCAGAGGTCTGGAGGTCCGCCTCCTTCTCCCACTCCCGGTGGTTGTGCGCGGCCTTCTCCTGGGTGGAGCAGAAAATGACAGCGTTTGACAGTCTGACGCATGCAGCCCAGGAGTGGGTAGCTGTTGGCCACATTGGGCATGACACCGGGGCATGGCGGCCAGTATGGGTGCCGGCATGTGATGTAGGGTGGGGGTTTGCCCGCCTCCTGGTGGGGTAGGTGTCGGGTAAGGTGTGTGGGAGGGGAGTTAGTGCCATGGTTGCCTACTCACCCTGGCCTCCCTGAGGAGGTTGTGCGGCTTTGTTCGGCACTGCTGGTCGGTGCAGATGGTGTTGCCCATGGCGATCACAGCCTCTGCCACCTGTGCCCAGACACGCGAATGGTGGAGGCGGGCAGCCTCCTTACCGGGCCGGGTTACAGGGTCATTCTCCTCTCCTCCACGGCATCCAGGACGCTCTCCAGCTCAGCGTCAGTGAAGCCTGGTGCCACTCTCCTCGCTGCCATCTTGTTGGCTGGGATGGTGTGTGTGGGGAGAGAAGTGTGAATATGCAGCTGCAGCTTGTCAGCAAAACTGTCAATTGCAAACCGGTGAATCTGGCACAGTTTCTCATTAGAATCAATTGTGATCCACGTGGCTCCAGTACTAGCCCCTTAACAGTAGCGGAATCGGTCCAGGTGTGGCACAGGTTTTGCTGTCGTGAAACTCCACAAATCTGCATTGACGTCAACACTTAGTCTCAGAAACGGAGAATCCCATCCTTTACATAGATATAGCTCTTGGGGCTAAAGGGATTAAAGGACATGAGGGAAAAGTAGAGAGTAAAGGCTACTGAGTTGGATGATCAGCAATGATCATAATGAATGGTGGAGTGGGCTCGAAGGGCCCAATGGCCTTCTCCTGCTCCTATTTTCTATGTTTCTACTTTTGTAGCTACAGTATTTATACGGCTAGTCCCGTTCAGTTTCTGGTCAAAAGCAATGTTGAGCGTGATGGTAATGCCATTGAATGTCTTTGGCAAATGCTTAGAATCTCTCTTGTTGGAGATGATCATTATCTGGCATTTGAAAGGCAAGTAACTTTCAGGCCATATTAACTGAACAAATATTTGCAAATGATGAGAGATGATCATTGATGAAGCAGCTGAAGATGGTTAGACCGATAATACTACACTGAGAAACCCCTGCAATAATGTACTGGAGCTGAGGTCATTGACTTTCAACAACAACCATTTTCCTTTATGCTAGATAAGCCTCCAGCCAATAAACAGGTGACCAAGGTGAAAACTCTTCACTGTTTTGGACTGGGGCTGAGGTCTAGGATCTGGGATCTGAACTTCCAGGGTGCAGGGTACCTGCTGTTTGGTTGAGGTCTGAGGCTATGATATCTGAGGCGTGGTGGCTGTGGTCTGAGCTGGTGGGAGAGGGGTGATCCATTGTCTGAGCTGGTGGGAGAGGGGGGATCTGTTGTCTGAGCTGGTGGGAGAGGGGGGATCTGTTGTCTGAGCTGGTGCGAGAGGGGAGATCCGTTGTCTGAGCTGGTGCGAGAGGGGAGATCCGTTGTCTGAGCTGGTGTGAGAGGGGAGATCCGTTGTCTGAGCTGGTGGGAGAGGGGTGATCCATTGTCTGAGCTGGTGGGAGAGGGGGGGATCTGTTGTCTGAGCTGGTGGGAGAGGGGAGATCTGTTATCTAGGCTGGTGGGAGAGGGGTGATCCGTTGTCTGAGCTGGTGCGAGAGGGGAGATCCGTTGTCTGAGCTGGTGGGAGAGGGGGGATCTGTTGTCTGAGCTGGTGGGAGATGGGGGATCTGTTGTCTGAGCTGGTGTGAGAGGGGAGATCCGTTGTCTGAGCTGGTGGGAGAGGGGGGATCTGTTGTCTGAGCTGGTGGGAGATGGGGGATCTGTTGTCTGAGCTGGTGGGAGATGGGGTATCTGTTATCTGAGCTGGTGGGAGAGGGGGGGATCTGTTGTCTGAGCTGGTGCGAGAGGGGGGGATCTGTTGTCTGAGCTGGTGCGAGAGGGGGGATCTGTTGTCTGAGCTGGTGGGAGAGGGGGGATCTGTTGTCTGAGCTGGTGGGAGAGGGGGGGATCTGTTGTCTGAGCTGGTGCGAGAGGGGGGATCTGTTGTCTGAGCTGGTGGGAGAGTCTGGTGTTGGTCTGTGGGTCTGGTATCTCGGGATCTGGAGTTCGGGATCCTGGGGGCTGATGTTGGGTGTCTGGGATCTGGGCTATGGGTAAAGTGTCTGGTTTGTCGGAGTTGGGATAAGGGGTGCTTGATGTCTGGTATATCTGGGCTGTGAGGTGTTTGGATCTGAGTAAAAAGTTATCTCGCCCTTTTAGTCTCTCTCTGCATCTCCTCTCTCAGTTTCTCTCTCTCTCTGTTTCTCAGTCTCTCTCAGTACCTCAGTTTCTCTTTGACCTCTTTTTTCTCTCTTACTCTCAGTTTTTCGCTCCCACTCTGTCTCAGTGTCTCTCTCACACATCTTTCTCTCACTCAGTTTCTATCTCTCCCTCTGATTCGTTCTCTCAGTCTTCCTGTCTTTTTCTCTCATCACATACTCTCTCTCTCTCTCTCTTTCAGTTTCTCTCTCACACACACACACCCATACACACATTCTCTCTCCCTCAGTCTCTCTCTCCCTCTGCCTCTCTCTCTCCCTCAGTCTCACTCTCTCTCCCTCTCACTGTTTCTCTCTCTTTCTCCCCATTATCTTTATCTCTCAGTGTGAGTATTTTGTGGTGTCTCGGCTGGGGGTGGAGGGTTGCCATTCCGTAGGGCAGGGACTCACTTGAGGTACCTGGGGGTGCAGGTTGCCCGGGAGTGGGGGGGGACTCCGCAGGTACAACATTTCTAGTTTGGTGGGGAGAGTGAAAGCTGATCTGGCAAGGTGGGATGGTCGCCCTCTATCACTGGCAGGTTGGGTACAGGCGGTTAAAATGAACGTTTGCAGCAATTTCTGTTTATCTTTCAATGCCTGCCGATTTACCTGCCAAAGGCTCCTTTCAGAGAGATTGAGGGAAGGATTATGTCATTTAGATGGGGAGGGAAGGTGGCCAGAGTTAGAAAGGTGCGGCTCCAGAGGGGATGGCAGGCAGGGTGGTGAATGTGGAGAAGGTGCGGAGCTGGGTCAGAGAGGTTGGTTCCCAGTGGGTCAGAATGGAGGAGAGTTTGTGCAGGGGGTCAGGACTGAAAGCACTAGCAACAGCGACGCTCCCGATAGCCCCGGGGAAATACTCAGGGAGTCCGGTAATAATAGCTTCATTGAGAATTTGGACACAGTTTCGCCAACACTTCGGGTTGGGGGCAGGGTCAAGGGACATGCCGATTCGGGGGAACCACTGATTTGAGCCAGGGAGGTTGGATGGAAATTTTCGGAAATGGGAAGAGAAGGGGATTAAGACACTAAAAGATTTGTTTCTTCGGGGTCGATTTGGAGGACTGAAGGAGCTGGAAGCGAAGTATGGGCTGCAGCAGGGGGAAATGTTTAGATACATGCAGGTTCTAGATTTTGCCAGAAAGGAGATACAGAGCTTCCCGGTGGAGCCGGCCTCCACATTGCTGGAGGAGGTGCTGACGACAGGGGGACTGGAGAAGAGGGTAGTGTCAGCGGTTTACGGGGCTATTTTGGAAGAGGAGAAGGCACCACTGGAAGGGATCAAAGCAAAGTGGGAAGAAGAGTTGGGAGAGGTTATAGAGGAGGAGGTCTGGTGTGAGGTGCTCCGGAGAGTGAATGCCTCCACCTCGTGCATGAGGTTGGGGCTGGTATGGCTGAAGGTGGTATACAGAGCACACCTCACAAGGGCGAGGATGAGCCAATTCTTTGAGGGAGTGGAAGAGGTGTGTGAACGTTGCGGGGGGCACTAATCAAGTTCATATGTTTTGGTCCTGTTCAAAGCTAGAGGGTTACTGGAAGGAGGTTTTTAGGGTAATTTCTAGTGGTGCACATGAAACTGGACCCGGGCCCCCGGGAGGCCATATTCAGGGTGTCGGACCAGCCAGGGTTGGAAACGGGTGCGGAGGCAGATGTTGTAGCCTTCGCCTCGTTGATCGCCCAGAGGCAGATCCTGATAGGTTGGAGAGCAACCTCTCCACCCTGTGCCCTGGCGTGGCGGGGGGACCTGTTGGAATTCTTGACTCTTGAGAAGGTTATGTTTGAACTGAGGGGAAGGATGGAGGGGTTCTACAATTCATGGGCATTATTCATTATTAACTTTCAAGAACTGGATAACATCGTACATTAGTTGTGGTGGGTGGGTGGGAGAGTTGAGGGTGGGGGGGGGGGCGATGGGTGTTAATGGTGATTATGGGTGATTACTGATTCCTTTTTGTCATTTGTTTGTGTGAACATGCGGGCTAATGTTTGGGGTTTGGTGGGAGGTTGGGATCGTTGTTATTGATATGGGGATTGACATATTTATTATTGATTATTGTTTATGATTGGTGGGTGTAAATTTGGGAGAAAACCTGAAAAAGAATTTGAATTTAAAAAAAAATCTTTCTCAGTTTCTCTGGTTCTCTCCCTCTCTCATACACACACTCGCTCTCCCTCAATCTCTCTCACTCTTTCAGTTTCTCTGCTTCTCTCCCTCTCTCAAATGCACATTCTCTCTCTCCCTCAGTCCTGCCCCATTCTCTCTCTCTCCCTCAGTCTCTCTCTCTCTCTCCCTCAGTCTCTCTCTCACTCTCCCTCAGTCTCTCTCTCTCTCTCTCTCCCTCAGTATCTCTCTTACTCTTTTTCAGTTTCTCTGCTTCTCTCCCTTTCTCATACGCACATTCTCTCTCTCAGTTTCTCCACTCTCTCACTTTCTCTCTCGCTCACACACTTTCTGTCTCTCAGTCTCAGGGCTCTCTCACTTTCTCTCTCAGTCTCAGGGCACAGTCTCAGATCTCTCTATCTCTCTATCTCTCTATCTCTCTATCTCTCTATCTCTCTATCTCTCTATCTCTCTCTCTCTCTCTCTCTCTCTCTCTCTCTCTCTCTCTCTCTCTCTCTCTCTCTCTCTCTCTCTCTCTCTCTCCTCTCTCTCTCTCTCTCTCTCTCTCTCACTTTCTCAGGGGCTCTCTCTCTCTCTCTCACTTTCTCTCTCTCAGGGCTCTCTCTCTCTCTGTCTGTCTCACTTTCTCTCTCTCAGTCTCAGGGCTCTATTTCTCTTTCTCTCTCTCTCACTTTCTCTCTCTCTCTCACACACTTTCTCTCTCAGTCTCAGGGCGCTCTTTCTCTCTCACTTTCTCCCTCTCTATCTCTCATTTTCTCTCAGTCTCAGGGCTCTCTTTCTCTCTCACTTTTCTTCTTCAGTTCATTTTCCTCTCGGTCTCATGGGCTCTCTTCACTTTCTCTCTCTCTAGGGCTCTCTCTCTCTCTCTCTAATTTCTCTCTCTCTCAGTCTAAAGGGCTCGCTCTCTCTCTCAACATTATCTCGCTAGCACGTTCTCGCTCTCGCTGGCGTTCAGGGCTCTATCTTTACTCTCTCTCTCTCACTTCTCTCTCGCAGTCTCAGAGCTCTCTCTCTCTCACTTTCTCTTCAGTTCAGGGCTCTCTCTCTCCTCACACTTCACTTTCTCGATCTCTCAGTCTCGGCTCTCTCTCTCTCCTATCTCTATA